>NW_027174631.1:0-259812 GCF_000390325.3 Nicotiana tomentosiformis
CGCCTTCCGAGTCGTCCCGGGACCTCCTGACCCCTATCGCCTAAAATTTTTCCGGACTATCAAATACGACCTAAGGAACCATAGTATCCGCCCCGCCATGGTCGTTCCTCATTTTTTACGTTTTTCGGCCAAAAAACTAGAATTCCGCGTGATTCCCATATTTTCGTATCCTATAGCCCACGCCTTCCAAGTGAACCCGGGAACTCCGGACCCTATCGCCTAAAAATTTTCCGGACTATCAAATACGACCTAAGGAACCATAGTCACCACCCCACCATGATCGTTCCAAATGCTTTGCATTTTTTGGCCAAAAACCTAGAACTCCGCGCGATTTGCATATTTTAGTGTGCTATAGCTTCCGCCTTCGAGTGGTCCCGGGAGCCGTGGACCCCGATCGCCTAAAATTTTCCGGGCCATCAAATATGACCTAAGGAACCATAGTCACCGCCCCGCCATGATCGTTCCTAGTCTTTTGCATTTTTCAGCCAAAAAACTAGAATTTCGCGCGATTTCCATATTTTCGTGTGCTTTATCCCACGCCTTCCAAGGGGTCCCGGGAACCCCGAACCCCGATCACCTAAAAATTTTCTGGGCCATCAAATATGACCTAAGGAACCATAGTAACCACCCCACCATGATCGTTCCTCATTTTTTGCGTTTTTCGGCCAAACAACTAGAATTCCGCGCGATTCCCATATTTTTGTGTATTATAGCCCACGCCTTCCGAGTGTTCCCGGGACCGCCTGACCCCTATCGCCTAAAATTTTTCCGGACTATCAAATAAGACCTAAGGAACCATATTATCCGCCCCGCCATGATCGTTCCTCATTTGTTTGCATTTTTCGGCCAAAAAACTAGAATTACGCCCGATTCCCATATTTTCATGTGCTATACCCACGCCTTCCAAGTGGTCCGGGGAGCCGTGGACCCCGATCGCCTAAAATTTTTCCGGACTATCAAATACGACCTAAGGTACCATAGTCACCGCCCCACCATGATCGTTCCAAATGCTTTGCATTTTTTGGCCAAAAAACTAAAACTCCGCGCGATTTGCATATTTTAGTGCGCTATAGCTTACGCCTTCCGAGTGGTCCCGGGAGCCGTGGACCCCGATCGCCTAAATTTTTCTGGGCCGTCAAATACTACCTAAGGAACCATAGTAACCACCTCGCCATGATCGTTCCTCATTTTTTGTATTTTTCGGCCAAACAACTAGAATTCCGCGCGATTCCCATATTTTTGTGTGTTATAGCCCACGCCTTCCGAGTTGTCCCGGGACCTCCTGACCCCTATCGCCTAAAATTTTTCCGGACTATCAAATACGACCTAAGGAACCATAGTATCCGCCCCGCCATGATCGTTCCTCATTTTTTACGTTTTTCGGCCTAAAAACTAGAATTCCGCGCGATTCCCATATTTTCGTATCCTATAGCCCACGCCTTCCAAAACTAGAATTCCGCGCGATTCCCATATTTTCGTATCCTATAGCCCACGCCTTCCAAGTGAACCCGGGAACTCCGGACCCCTATCGCCTAAAAATTTTTCGGACTATCAAACACGACCTAAGGAACCATAGTCACCGCCCCACCATGATCGTTCCAAATGCTTTGCATTTTTTGGCCAAAAACCTAGAACTCCGCGTGATTTGCATATTTTAGTGTGCTATAGCTTACGGCTTCCGAGTGGTCCCGGGTGCCGTGGACCCCGATCGCCTAAAATTTTCCGGGCCATCAAATATGACCTAAGGAACCATAGTCACCGCCCCGCCATGATTGTTCCTAATCTTTTTGCGTTTTTCAGCCAAAAAACTAGAATTTCGCGCGATTTCCATATTTTTGTGTGCTTTATCCCACGCCTTCCAAGGGGTCCCTGGAACCCCGAACCCCGATCGCCTAAAAATTTTCTGGGCCATCAAATATGACCTAAGGAACCATAGTAACCACCCCACCATTATCGTTCCTCATTTTTTGCGTTTTTCGGCCAAACAACTAGAATTCCGCGCGATTCCCATATTTTTGTGTGTTATAGCCCACGCCTTCCGAGTGTTCCCGGGACCGCCTGACCCCTATCGCCTAAAATTTTTCCGGACTATCAAATAAGACCTAAGGAACCATAGTATCCGCCCCGCCATGATCGTTCCTCATTTTTTTCATTTTTCGGCCAAAAAACTAGAATTACGCCCGATTCCCTTATTTTCGTATGCTATACCCACGCCTTCCAAGTGGTCCGGGGAGCCGCGGACCCCGATCGCCTAAAATTTTTCCGGACTATCAAATACGACCTAAGTTACCATAGTCACCGCCCCACCATGATCGTTCCAAATGCTTTGCATTTTTCGGCCAAAAAACTAGAACTCCGTGTGATTTGCATATTTTAGTGCGCTATAGCTTACGCCTTCCGAGTGGTCCCGGGAGCCGTGGACCCCGATCGCCTAAATTTTTTCGGGCCGTCAAATACTACCTAAGGAACCATAGTAACCACTCGCCATGATCGTTCCTCATTTTTTGCATTTTTCGGCCAAACAACTAGAATTCCGCGCGATTCCCATATTTTTGTGTGTTATAACCCACGCCTTCCGAGTCGTCCCGGGACCTCCTGACCCCTATCATCTAAAATTTTTCCGGACTATCAAATACGACCTAAGGAACCATAGTATCTGCCCCGCTATGATCGTTCCTCATTTTTTACGTTTTTCAGCCAAAAAACTAGAATTCCGCGCGATTCCCATATTTTCGTATCCTATAGCCCACGCCTTCCAAGTGAACCCGGGAACTCCGGACCCCTATCGCCTAAAAATTTTCCGGACTATCAAATACGACCTAAGGAACCATAGTCACCGCCCCATCATGATCGTTCCAAATGCTTTGCATTTTTTGGCCAAAAACCTAGAACTCCGCGCGATTTGCATATTTTAGTGTGCTATAGCTTACGCCTTCCGAGTGGTCCCGGGAGCCGTGGACCCCGATCGCCTAAAATTTTCCGGGCCATCAAATATGACCTAAGGAACCATAGTCACCGCCCCGCCATGATCGTTCCTAGTCTTTTGCGTTTTTCAGCCAAAAAACTAGAATTTCGCGCGATTTCCATATTTTCGTGTGCTTTATCCCACGCCTTCCAAGGGGTCCCGGGAACCCCGAACCCCGATCGCCTAAAAATTTTCCGGGCCATCGAATATGACCTAAGCAACCATAGTAACCACCCCACCATTATCGTTCCTCATTTTTTGCGTTTTTCGGCCAAACAACTAGAATTCCGCGCGATTCCCATATTTTTGTGTGTTATAGCCCACGCCTTCCGAGTGTTCCCGGGACCGCCTGACCCCTATCGCCTAAAATTTTTCCGGACTATCAAATAAGACCTAAGGAACCATAGTATCCGCCCCGCCATGATCGTTCCTCATTTTTTGCATTTTTCGGCCAAAAAACTAGAATTACGCCCGATTCCCATATTTTCGTGTGCTATACCCACGCCTTCCAAGTGGTCCGGGGAGCCGCGGACCCTGATCGCCTAAAATTTTTCCGGACTATCAAATACGACCTAAGTTACCATAGTCACCGCCCCACCATGATCGTTCCAAATGCTTTGCATTTTTCGGCCAAAAAACTAGAACTCCGCGCGATTTGCATATTTTAAAGCGCTATAGCTTACGCCTTTCGAGTGGTCCCGGGAGCCGTGGACCCCGATCGCCTAAATTTTTCTGGGCCGTCAAATACTACCTAAGGAACCATAGTAACCACTCGCCATGATCGTTCCTCATTTTTTGCATTTTTCGGCCAAACAACTAGAATTCTGCGCGATTCCCATATTTTTGTGTGTTATAGCCCACGCCTTCCGAGTCGTCCCGGGACCTCCTGACCCCTATCACCTAAAATTTTTCCGGACTATCAAATACGACCTAAGGAACCATAGTATCCGCCCCGCCATGATCGTTCCTCATTTTTTACGTTTTTTGGCCAAAAAACTAGAATTCCGCGCGATTCCCATGTTTTCGTATCCTATAGCCCACGCCTTCCAAGTGAACCCGGGAACTCCGGACCCCTATCGCCTAAAAATTTTCCGGACTATCAAATATGACCTAAGGAACCATAGTCACCGCCCCACCATGATCGTTCCAAATGCTTTGAATTTTTTGGCCAAAAACCTAGAACTCCGCGCGATTTGCATATTTTAGTGTGCTATAGCTTACGCCTTCCGAGTGGTCCCCGGAGCCGTGGACCCCGATCGCATAAAATTTTCCTGGCCATCAAATATGACCTAAGGAACCATAGTCACTGCCCCGCCATGATCGTTCCAAATGCTTTGCATTTTTTGGCCAAAAACCTAGAACTCCGCGCGATTTGCATATTTTAGTGTGCTATAGCTTACGCCTTCCGAGTGGTCCCGGGAGCCGTGGACCCCGATCGCCTAAAATTTTCCGGGCCATCAAATATGACCTAAGGAACCATAGTCACCGCCCCGCCATGATCGTTCCTAGTCTTTTGCGTTTTTCAGCCAAAAAACTAGAATTTCGCGCGATTTCCATATTTTCGTGTGCTTTATCCCACGCCTTCCAAGGGGTCCCGGGAACCCCGAACCCCGATCGCCTAAAAATTTTCCGGGCCATCGAATATGACCTAAGCAACCATAGTAACCACCCCACCATGATCGTTCCTCATGTTTTGCATTTTTCGGCCAAACAACTAGAATTCCGTGCGATTCCCATATTTTTGTGTGTTATAGCCCACGCCTTCCGAGTGTTCCCGGGACCTCCTGACCCCTATCGCCTAAAATTTTTCCGGACTATTAAATAAGACCTAAGGAACCATAGTATCCGCCCCGCCATGATCGTTCCTCATTTTTTGCATTTTTCGGCCAAAAAACTAGAACTCCGCACGATTTGCATATTTTAGTGTGCTATAGCTTACGCCTTCCGAGTGGTCCCGGGAGCCGTGGACCCCGATCGCCTAAAATTTTTCCGGACTATCAAATACGACCTAAGGTACCATAGTCACCGCCCCATCATGATCGTTCCAAATGCTTTGCATTTTTCGGCCAAAAAACTAGAACTCCGCACGATTTGCATATTTTAGTGTGCTATAGCTTACGCCTTCCGAGTGGTCCCGGGAGCCGTGGACCCCGATCGCCTAAAATTTTCCGGGCCATCAAATATGACCTAAGGAACCATAATCACCGCCCCGCCATGATCGTTCCTCATTTATTGCGTTTTTCGGCCAAAAAACAAGAATTCCGCTCGATTACCATATTTTTGTGTACTATTGCCCACGCCTTCCGAGTGGGCCGGGCCGCCGGTCTCGGATCGCCTAAAAAATTTTCGGGCCATCCATTAAGACCTAAAGAACCATAGTCACCGCCTCGCCATGATCGTTCCTCATTTTTTGCATTTTTTGGCCAAAAACTAGAATTCCGCCCGATTCCGATATTTTTGTGTGCTATCGCCCACGCCTTCCGAGTGGGTCAGGCCCCCCGGAGTCGGATCGCCTAAAAATTTTCCGGACTATAAAATACGACCTAAGGAACCATAGTCACCGCCCCGCCATGATCGTTCCTAGTCTTTTGCGTTTTTCAGCCAAAAAACTAGAATTCCGCGCGATTTCCCATATTTTCGTGTCCTATAGCCCACGCCTTCCAAGTGAACCCGGGTACTCCGGACCCCTATCGCCTAAAAATTTTCCGGACTATCAAATACGACCTAAGGAACCATAGTCACCGCCCCACCATGATCGTTCCAAATGCTTTGCATTTTTCGGCCAAAAACCTAGAACTCCGTGCGATTTGCATATTTTTGTGTGCTATCGCCCACGCCTTCCGAGTGGGTCGGGCCCCCCGGAGCCGGATCGCCTAAAAATTTTCAGGACTATCAAATACGACCTAAGGAACCATAGTCACCGCCCCGCCATGATCGTTCCTAGTCTTTTGCGTTTTTCAGCAAAAAAACTAGAATTTCGCGCGATTTCCATATTTTCGTGTGCTTTAGCCCACGCCTTCCAAGGGGTCCCGGGAACTCCGAACCCCGATCGTCTAAAAATTTTCCGGGCCATCAAATACGACCTAAGGAACCATAGTAACCACACCACCATGATCGTTCCTCATTTTTTGCGTTTTTCGGCCAAACAACTAGAATTCCGCGCGTTTCCCATATTTTTGTGTGTTATAGCCCACACCTTCCGAGTGGTCCTGGGTCTCCGGACCCCTATCGCCTAAAATTTTTCCGGACTATCAAATAAGACCTAAGGAACCATAGTCACAGCCCAGCCATGATCGTTCCTAGTTTTTTCCATTTTTCGGTCAAAAAACTTGAATTCCGCGCGATTCCCATATTTTCGTGTCCTATACCCCACGCCTTCCAAGTGAACCCGGGAACTCCGGACCCCTATCGCCTAAAAATTTTCCGGACTATCAAATACGACCTAAGGAACCATAGTCACCGCCCCACCATGATCGTTCCAAATGCTTTGCATTTTTCGGCCAAAAACCTAGAACTCCGCGCGATTTGCATATTTTTGTGTGCTATCGCCCACGCCTTCCGAGTGGGTCGGGCCCCCCGGAGCTGGATTGCCTAAAAATTTTTCGGACAATCAAATACGACCTAAGGAACCATAGTCACCGCCCCGCCATGATCGTTCCTAGTCTTTTGCCTTTTTTAGCAAAAAAACTAGAATTTCGCGCGATTTTCATATTTTCGTGTGCTTTAGCCCAAGCCTTCCAAGGGGTCCCGGGAACTCCGAACCCCGATCGTCTAAAAATTTTCCGGGCCATCAAATACGACCTAAGGAACCATATTAACCACCCCACCAGGATCGTTCCTCATTTTTTGCATTTTTTTGCCAAAAACCTAGAATTCCGCCCGATTCCCATATTTTTGTGTGCTATCGCCCACGCCTTCCGAGTGGGTCGGGCCCCCGGAGCCGGATCGCCTAAAAATTTTCCGGACTATCAAATACAACCTAAGGAACCATAGTCACCGCCCGCCATGATCGTTCCTAGTCTTTTGCGTTTTTCAGCAAAAAAACTAGAATTTCGCGCGATTTCCATATTTTCGTGTGCATTAGCCCACGCCTTCCAAGGGGTCCCGGGAACTCCGAACCCCGATCGCCTAAAAATTTTCCGGGCCTTCAAATACGACCTAAGGAACCATAGTAACCACCCCACCATGATCGTTCCTCATTTTTGCGTTTTTCGGCCAAACAACTAGAATTCCGCGCGATTCCCATATTTTTGTGTGTTATAGCCCACGCCTTCCGAGTGGTCCCAGGACCTCCTGACCACTATCGCCTAAATATTTTTCGGGCCGTTAAATACGACCAAAGGAACCATAGTAACCGCCCCGCCATTATCGTTTCTCAAGTTTTGCATTTTTCGGCCAAAAAACTAGAATTACGCCCGATTCGCATATTTTCGTGTGCTATACCCATGCCTTCCAAGTGGTCCGGGGAGCAAAGGACCCCGATCGCCTAAAAATTTTTCGGACTATCAAATATGACCTAAGGTACCATAGTCACCCCCCCACCATGATCGTTCCAAATGCTTTGCATTTTTCGGCCAAAAAACTAGAACTCCGCGCGATTTACATATTTTAGTGTGCTATAGCTTACGCCTTCCGAGTGGTCCCGGGAGCCGTGGACCCCGATCGCCTAAAATTTTCAGGGCCATCAAATATGACCTAAGGAACCATAGTCACCGCCCCGCCATGATCGTTCCTCATTTATTGCGTTTCTCAGCCAAAAAACTAGAATTCCGCTCGATTACCATATTTTTGTGTGGTATTGCCCACGCCTTCCGAGTGGGCCGGGCCGCCGGTCTCGGATCGCCTAAAAAAATTTCGGGCCGTCAATTAAGACCTAAGGAACCATAGTCACCGCCGCGCCATGATCGTTCCTCATTTTTTGCATTTTTGGCCAAAAAACTAGAATTCCGTCCGATTCCCATATTTTTGTGTGCTATCGCCCACACCTTCCGAGTGGGTCGGGCCCCCCGGAGCCGGATCGCCTAAAATTTTTTCGGACTATAAAATACGACCTAAGAAACCATAGTCACCGCCCCTCCATGATCGTTCCTAGTCTTTTGCGTTTTTCAGCCAAAAAACTAGAATTTCGCGCGATTTCCATATTTTCGTGTGCTTTAGCCCACGCTTCCAAGGGGTCCCGGGAACCCCGAACCCCGATCGCCTAAAAATTTTCCGGGCCATCAAATACGACCTAAGGAACCATAGTATCTGCCCCGCTATGATCGTTCCTTATTTTTTGCATTTTTCGGCCAAACAACTAGAATTCCGCGCGTTTCCCATATTTTTGTGTGTTATAGCCCACGCCTTCCGAGTGGTCCCGGGACCTCCTGACCCCTATCGCCTAAAATTTTTCCGGACTATCAAATACAACCTAAGGAACCATAGTATCCGCCCGCCATGATCGTTCCTCAGTTTTTGCGTTTTTCGGCCAAACAACTAGAATTCCGCGCGATTCCCATATTTTTGTGTGTTATAGCCTACGCCTTCCGAGTGGTCCCGGGACCTCCTGACCCTTATCGCCTAATATTTTTCCGGACTATCAAAAAATACCTAAGGAACCATAGTCACCACCCCACCATGATCGTTCCTCATTTATTGCGTTTTTCGGCCAAAAAACTAGAATTCTGCTCGATTACCATATTTTTGTGTGTTATTGCCCATGCCTTCTGAGTGGACCGGGCCGCCGGTCTCGGATCGCCTAAAAAATTTTTGGGTCATCAATTAAGACCTAAGGAACCATAGTCACCGCCTCGCCATGACCGTTCCTCATTTTTTGCATTTTTTGCCCAAAAGAATAGAATTCCGCCTGATTCCCATATTTTTGTGTGCTATCGCCTACGCCTTCCGAGTGGGTCGGGCCTCCCGGAGCCGGATCGCCTAAAAATTTTCCGGACTATCAAATACGACCTAAGGAACCATAGTCACCGCCCCGCCATGATCGTTCCTAGTCTTTTGCATTTTTCAGCCAAAAAACTAGAATTTCGCGCGATTTCCATATTTTCGTGTACTTTAGCCCACGCCTTCCAAGGGGTTCCCGGGAACCCCGATCGCCTAAAAATTTTCCAGGCCATCAAATACAACCTAAGGAACCATAGTAACCACCCCGCCATGATCGTTCCTCATTTTTTGCGTTTTCGGCCAAACAACTAGAATTCCGCGCGATTCCCATATTTTTGTGTGTTATAGCCCACGCCTTCTGAGTGGTCCTGGGACCTCCTGACCCCTATCGCCTAAAATTTTTCCGGACTATCAAATACGACCTAAGGAACCATAGTATCCGCCCCGCCATGACCGTTCCTCATTTTT
This sequence comes from Nicotiana tomentosiformis, assembly GCF_000390325.3. Taxonomy (NCBI): domain Eukaryota; kingdom Viridiplantae; phylum Streptophyta; class Magnoliopsida; order Solanales; family Solanaceae; genus Nicotiana; species Nicotiana tomentosiformis. Next base: position 9,311 of record NW_027174631.1, read on the forward strand.
TGCGTTTTTCGGCCAAACAACTAGAATTCCGCGCGATTCCCATATTTTTGTGTGTTATAGCCCACGCCTTCCGAGTGGTCCCAGGACCTCCTGACCACTATCGCCTAAATATTTTTCGGGCCGTTAAATACGACCAAAGGAACCATAATAACCGCCCCGCCATCATCGTTTCTCAAGTTTTGCATTTTTCGGCCAAAAAACTAGAATTACGCCCGATTCGCATATTTTCGTGTGCTATACCCATGCCTTCCAAGTGGTCCGGGGAGCCGCGGACCCCGATCGCCTAAAAATTTTTCGGACTATCAAATACGACCTAAGGTACCATAGTCACCCCCCCACCATGATCGTTCCAAATGCTTTGCATTTTTCGGCCAAAAAACTAGAACTCCGCGCGATTTGCATATTTTAGTGTGCTATATTTTACGCCTTCCGAGTGGTCCCGGGAGCCGTGGACCCCGATCGCCTAAAATTTTCAGGGCTATCAAATATGACCTAAGGAACCATAGTCACCGCCCCGCCATGATCGTTCCTCTTTTATTGCATTTTTCAGCCAAAAAACTAGAATTCCGCTCGATTACCATATTTTTGTGTGGTATTGCCCACGCCTTCCGAGTGGGCCGGGCCGCCAGTCTCGGATCGCCTAAAAAAATTTTGGGCCGTCAATTAAGACCTAAGGAACCATAGTCACCGCCGCACCATGATCGTTCCTCATTTTTTGCATTTTTTGGCCAAAAAACTAGAATTCCGTCCGATTCCCATATTTTTGTGTGCTATCGCCCACACCTTCCGAGTGGGTCGGGCCCCCGGAGCCGGATCGCCTAAAAATTTTTCGGACTATCAAATACGACCTAAGGAACCATAGTCACCGCCCCTCCATGATCGTTCCTAGTCTTTTGCGTTTTTCAGCCAAAAAACTATAATTTCGGGCGATTTCCATATTTTCGTGTGCTTTAGCCCACGCCTTCCAAGGGGTCCCGGGAACCCCGAACCCTGATCGCCTAAAAATTTTCCGGGCCATCAAATACGACCTAAGGAACCATAGTATCCGCCCCGCCATGATCGTTCCTTATTTTTTGAATTTTTCGGCCAAACAACTAGAATTCCGCGCGTTTCCCATATTTTTATGTGTTATAGCCCACGCCTTCCGAGTGGTCCCGGGACCTCCTGACCCCTATCGCCTAAAATTTTTCCGGACTATCAAATACAACCTAAGGAACCATAGTATCCGCCCGCCATGATCGTTCCTCAGTTTCTGCGTTTTTCGGCCAAACAACTAGAATTCCGCGCGATTCCCATATTTTTGTGTGTTATAGCCTACGCCTTCCGAGTGGTCCCGAGACCTCCTGACCCTTATCGCCTAATATTTTTCCAGACTATCAAAAAATACCTAAGGAACCATAGTCACCACCCCACCATGATCGTTCCTCATTTATTGCGTTTTTCGGCCAAAAAATTAGAATTCCGCTCGATTACCATATTTTTGTGTGTTATTGCCCATGCCTTCTGAGTGGACCGGGCCGCCGGTCTCGGATCGCCTAAAAAATTTTCGGGCCATCAATTAAGACCTAAGGAACCATAGTCACCGCCTCGCCATGACCGTTCCTCATTTTTTGCATTTTTTGGCCAAAAAAATAGAATTCCGCCTGATTCCCATATTTTTGTGTGCTATCGCCTACGCCTTCCGAGTGGGTCGGGCCTCCCGGAGCCGGATCGCCTAAAAATTTTCCGGACTATCAAATACGACCTAAGGAACCATAGTCACCGCCCCGCCATGATCGTTCCTAGTCTTTTGCATTTTTCAGCCAAAAAACTAGAATTTCGCGCGATTTCCATATTTTCGTGTACTTTAGCCCACGCCTTCCAAGGGGTCCCGGGAACCCCGATCGCCTAAAAATTTTCCAGGCCATCAAATACAACCTAAGGAACCATAGTAACCACCCCGCCATGATCGTTCCTCATTTTTTGCGTTTTCGGCCAAACAACTAGAATTCCGCGCGATTCCCATATTTTTGTGTGTTATAGCCCACGCCTTCTGAGTGGTCCCGGGACCTCCTGACCCCTATCGCCTAAAACTTTTCCGGACTATCAAATACGACCTAAGGAACCATAGTATCCGCCCCGCCATGATTGTTCCTCATTTTTTGCGTTTTTCGGCCAAACAACTAGAATTCCGCGCGTTTCCCATATTTTTGTGTTTATAGCCCACGCCTTCCTAGTGGTCCCGGGACCTCCTGACCCCTATCGCCTAAAATTTTTCCGGACTATCAAATACGACCTAAGGAACCATAGTATCCGCCCCGCCATGATCGTTACTCATTTTTTGCGTTTTTCGGCCAAATAACTAGAATTCCGCGCGATTCCCATATTTTTATGTGTTATAGCCCACGCCTTCCGAGTGGTCCCGGGACCTCCGGACCCCTATCGCCTAAATTTTTTCCGGACTATCAAATAAGACCAAAGGAACCATAGTCACCGCCCTGCCAAGATCTTTCCACATTTTTTGCATGTTACTGAAAAAGACCTAGAATTTCGCCCGATTCCCATATTTTTGTGTGCTATACCCACGCATTCCGAGTGGTCCCAAGAGCCGCGGACCCCGATCGCCTAAAATTTTTCCGGGCAATCAAATACGACCTAAGGAACCATATTATCTGCCCCGCCATGATCGTTCCTTATTTTTTGCATTTTTCGGCCAAACAACTAGAATTCCGCGCGATTCCTATATTTTCGTGTGCTATAGCCCACGCCTTCCGAGTGGGCCGTGCCCCCCGCACTCGGATCACCTAAAAAGTTTTTGGGCCATCAAATAAGACCTAAGGAACCATATTCACCTTCCCGCCATGATCGTTTCTCATGTTTTGCATTTGTTGGCAAAACAACTAGAATTCCGCCCGATTCCCATATTTTCGTGTGCATTACCCACGCCTTACAAGTGGTCCCGCGTCTCCGGACCCCTATCGCCTAAAATTTTTCCGGACTATCAAATAAGACCTAAGGAACCATAGTCACCGCCCAGCCATGATCGTTCCTTATATTTTGCATTTTTCGGCCAAACAACTAGAATTCCGCGCGATTCCCATATTTTCGTGTCCTATAACCCACGCCTTCCAAGTGAACCCGAGAACTCCGGACCCCTATCGCCTAAAATTTTTCCGGACTATCAAATACAACCTAAGGAACCATAGTTACCGCCCAACCATGATCATTTCTCATTTGTTGCATTTTTCGGCCAAAAAACTAGAATTCCGCCCGATAACTATATTTTTGTATGCTATTGCCCACCCTTCTCAGTGGTTCCGAGACTCCCGAACCTCGATTGCCTAAAAATTTTTGGGCCGTCAAATACGACCTAAGGAACCATAGTAACTGCCCCGCCATCATCGATTCTCATTTTTTGAATTTTTCGGCAAAAAAACTAGAATTACGCCCGTTTCCCATATTTTCGTGTGCTATACCCATGCCTTCCAAGTGGTCCGGGGAGCCGCGGACCCCGATCGCGTAAAATTTTTCCGGACTATCAAATACGACCTAAGGTACCATAGTCACCGCCCCACCATGATCGTTCCAAATGCTTTGCATTTTTCGGCCAAAAAACTAGAACTCCGCACGATTTGCATATTTTAGTGTGCTATATAGCTTACGCCTTCCGAGTTTCCCCGGGAGCCGTAGACCCCGATCGCCTAAAATTTTCCGGGCCATCAAATACGACCTAAGGAACCATAGTCACCGCCCTGCCATGATCGTTCCTCATTTATTGCATTTTTCGGCCAAAAAACTAGAATTCCGCTCGATTACCATATTTTTGTGTTCTATTGCCCACGCCTACCGAGTGGGCCGGGCCGCCGGACTCGGATCGCCTAAAAAATTATCAGGCCATCAATTAGGACCTAAGGAACCATAGTCACCGCCTCGCCAGGATCGTTCCTCATTTTTTGCATTTTTTGGCCAAAAAAATAGAATTCCGCCCGATTCCCATATTTTTGTGTGCTATCACCCACGCCTTCCGAGTGGGTCGGGCCCCCCGGAGCCGGATCGCCTAAACATTTTCCGGACTATCAGATACGACCAAAGGAACCATAGTCACCGCCCAGCCATGATCGTTCCTTATATTTTGCATTTTTCGGCCAAACAACTAGAATTCCGCGCGATTCCCATATTTTCGTGTCCTATAACCCACGCCTTCCAAGTGAACCCGAGAACTCCGGACCCCTATCGCCTAAAATTTTTCCGGACTATCAAATACAACCTAAGGAACCATAGTTACCACCCAGCCATGATCATTCCTCATTTGTTGCATTTTTCGGCCAAAAAACTATAATTTCGCCCGATTACAACATTTTTGTGTGCTATTGCCCACCCTTCCCAGTGGTTCCGAGACTCCCAGACCCCGATCGCCTAAAAATTTTTGGGCCGTCAAATACGACCTAAGGAACCATAGTAACCGCCCCTCCATCATCGATTATCATTTTTTGCATTTTCGGCAAAAAAACTAGAATTACGCCCGTTTCCCATATTTTCGTGTGCTATACCCACGCCTTCCAAGTGGTCCGGGGAGCCGCGGACCTCGATCGCCTAAAATTTTTCCGGACTATCAAATACGACCTAAGGTACCATAGTCACCGCCCCACCATGATCATTCCAAATGCTTTGCATTTTTCGGCCAAAAAACTAGAACTCCGCGCGATTTGCATATTTTAGTGTGCTATAGCTTACGCCTTCCGAGTGGTCCCGGGAGCCGTAGACCCCGATCGCCTAAAATTTTCCGGGCCATCAAATAGGACCTAAGGTACCATAGTCACCGCCCCGCCATGATCGTTCCTCATTTATTGCATTTTTCGGCCAAAAAACTAGAATTCCGCTCGATTACCATATTTTTGTGTGCTATTACCCACGCCTTCCGAGTGGGCCGGGCCGCCGGACTCGGATCGCCTTAAAACTTTTCAGGCCATCAATTAGGACCTAAGGAACCATAGTCACCGCCTCGCCATGATCGTTCCTCCTTTTTTGCATTTTCTGGCCAAAAAAATAGAATTCCGCCTGATTCCCATATTTTTGTGTGCTATCGCCCACGCCTTCCGAGTGGGTCGGGCCCCCCGGAGCCGGATCGCCTAAAATTTTTCCGGAATATCAAATACGACCTAAGGAACCATAGTCACCGCCCCGCCATGATCGTTCCTAGTCTTTTGCATTTTTCAGCCAAAAATCTAGAATTTCGCGCGATTTGCATATTTTCGTGTGCTTTAGCCCACGCCTTCCAAGGGGTCCCGGGAACCCCGAACCCCAATCGCCTAAAAATTTTCCGGGCCATCAAATACGACCTAAGGAACCATATTAACCACCCCACCATGATCGTTCCTCATTTTTTGCATTTTTCGGCTAAACAACTAGAATTCCGCGCGATTCCCATATTTTTGTGTGTTATACCCCACGCCTTCCGAGTGGTCCCGGGACCTCCTGATCACTATCGCCTAAAAATTTTCCAGACAATCTAATACGACCTAAGGAACCATAGTATCCGCCCCGCCATGATCGTTCCTCATTTTTTGTGTTTTTCGGCCAAGCAACTAGAATTCCGCGCGATTCCCATATTTTAGTGTGTTATAGCCCACGCCTTCCGAGTGGTCCCGGGACCTCCGGACCCCTATCGCCTAATATTTTTCCGGACTATCAAATAATACCAAAGGAACCATAGTCACCGCCCTGCCAAGATCTTTCCACATTTTTTGCATTTTTCGGCCAAAAAACTAGAATTCCGCCCGATTACAATATTTTTGTGTGCTATTGCCCACCCTTCCCAATGGTTCCGAGACTCCCGGACCCCGATCGCCTAAAATTTTTCTGGGCCGTCAAATATGACCTAAGGAACCATAGTAACTGCCCCGCCATCATCGTTTCTCATTTTTTTGCATTTTTCGGCCAAAAAACTAGAAATACGCCCGATTCCCATATTTTCGTGTGCTATACCCACGCCTTCCGAGTGGTCCCGGGAGCCGTGGACCCCGATCGCCTAAAATTTTTCGGGCCATCAAATACGACCTAAGGAACCATATTCACCGCCCCGCCATGATCGTTCCTCATTTATTGCATTTTTCGGCCAAAAAACTAGAATTCCGCTCGATTACCATATTTTTGAGTGCTATTGCCCACGCCTTCCGAGTGGGCCGGGCCGCCGGACTCGGATCGCCTAAAAAGTTTTCGGGCCATCAATTAGGACCTAAGGAACCATAGTCACCGCCTCGCCATGATCGTTCCTCATTTTTTGCATTTTTTGGCCAAAAACTAGAATTCCGCCCGATTTCCATATTTTTGTGTGCTATCGCCCACGCATTCCGAGTGGGTCGGTCCCCCCGTAGCCGGATCGCCTAAAAATTTTCCGGACTATCAAATACGACCAAAGGAACCATAGTCACCGCCCCGCCATGATCGTTCCTAGTCTTTTGCATTTTTCAGCCAAAAAACTTGAATTCCGCGCGATTTCAATATTTTCGTGTGCTTTAGCACACGCCTTCAAAGGGGTCCCGGTAACCCCGAACCCCGATCACCTACAAATTTTCCGGGCCATCAAATACGACCTAAGGAACCATAGTAACCATCCCGCCATGATCGTTCCTCATTTTTGAGTTTTTCGGCCAAACAACTAAAATTTCGCCCGATTTGCATATTTTCGTGTGCTATACCCACGCATTCCGAGTGGTCCCAAGAGCCGCGGACCCCGATTGCCTAAAATTTTTCCGGAATATCAAATAAGACCTAAGGAACCATAGTCACCGCCCAGCCATGATCGTTCCTAGTTTTTTCCGTTTTTCGGCCAAAAAACTAGAATTCCGCGCGATTCCCATATTTTCGTGTCCTATAGCCCACGCCTTCCAAGTGAACCCGGGAACACCGGACCCCTATCGCCTAAAATTTTTCCGGACTATCAAATATGACCTAAGGAACCATAGTCACCGCCCAGCCATGATCATTCCTCATTTGTTGCATTTTTCGGCCAAAAACTAGAATTCCGCCCGATTACAATATTTTTGTGTGCTATTGCCCACCCTTCCAAGTGGTTCCGGGACCCTCGGACCCCGATCGCCTAAAATTTTTCCGGGCCGTCAAATACGACCTAAGGAACCATAGTAACCGCCCCGCCATCATCGTTTCTCATTTTTTGCATTTTTCGGCCAAAAAACTAGAATTACGCCCGATTCCCATATTTTCGTGTGCTATACCCACGCCTTCCAAGTGGTCCGGGGAGCCGCGGACCCCGATCGCCTAAAATTTTTCCGGACTATCAAATACGACCTAAGGTACCATAGTCACCGCCCCACCATGATCGTTCCAAATGCTTTGCATTTTTCGGCCAAAAAACTAGAACTCCGCGCGATTTGCATATTTTCGTGTGCTATAGCTTACGCCTTCCGAGTGGTCCCGGGAGCCGTGGACCCCGATCGCCTAAAATTTTCCGGGCCATCAAATACGACCTAAGGAATCATAGTCACCGCCCCGCCATGATCGTTCCTCATTTATTGCATTTTTCGGCCAAAAAACTTGAATTCCGCTCGATTACCATATTTTTGTGTGCTATTGCCCACGCCTTCCGAGTGGGCCGGGCCGCCGGACTCGGATCGCCTAAAAACTTTTTGGGCCATCAATTAGGACCTAAGGAACCATAGTCACCGCCTCGCCATGATCATTCCTCATTTTTTGCATTTTTTGGCCAAAAAACGAGAATTATGCCCGATTCCCATATTTTTGCGAGCTATCGCCCACGCCTTCCGAGTGGGTCGGGCCCCCAGAGCCGGATCGCCTAAAAATTTTCCGGACTATCAAATACGATCTAAGGAACCATAGTCACCGCCCCGCCATGATCGTTCCTAGTCTTTTGCGTTTTTCAGCCAAAAAACTAGAATTCCGCGCGATTTCCATATTTTCGTGTGCTTTAGCCCATGCCTTCCAAGGGGTCACGGGAACCCCGATCGCCTAAAACTTTTCCGGGCCGTCAAATACGACCTAAGGAACCATAGTAACCACCTCGCCATTATCGTTCCTCATTTTTTGCATTTTTCGTCCAAACAACTAGAATTCCGCGCGATTCCCATATTTTTGTGTGTTATAGCCCACGCCTTCCGAGTGGTCCCGGGACCTCCTGACCCATATCGCCTAAAATTTTTATGGACTATCAAATACGACCTAAGGAACCATAGTATCCGCCCCGCCATGATTGTTCCTCATTTTTTGCGTTTCTCGGCCAAACAACTAGAATTTCGCGCGATTCCCATATTTTTGTGTGTTATAGCCCATGCCTTCCGAGTGGTCCCGGGACCTCCGGACCCCTATCGCCTAATATTTTTCCGGACTATCAAATAAGACCAAAGGAACCATAGTCACCGCCCTGCCAAGATCTTTCCACATTTTTTGCATGTTACTGAAAAAGACCTAGAATTTCGCCCGATTACCATATTTTCGTGTGCTATACCCACGCATTCCGAGTGGTCCCAAGAGCCGCGGACCCCGATCGCCTAAAATTTTTCCGGGCAATCAAATACGACCTAAGGAACCATAGTATCCTCCCCGCCATGATCATTCCTTATTTTTTGCATTTTTCGGCCAAACAACTAGGATTCCCAGCGATTCTCATATTTTCATGTGCTATAGCCCACGCCTTCCGAGTGGGCCGTGCCCCCCGCTCTCGGATCACCTAAAAAATATTCCGGACTATCAAATAATACCTAAGGAACCATAGTCACCTTCCCGCCATGATCGTTTCTCATTTTTTGCATTTTTCGTCAAACAACTAGAACTCCTCCCGATTCACATATTTTTGTGTGCTATACCTTCGCCTTACAAGTGGTCCCGGGTCTCCGGACCTTTATCGCCTAAAATATTTCCGGACTATCAAATAAAAGCTCAGGAACCATAGTCACCGCCCAGCCATGATCGTTCCTTATTTTTTGCGTTTTTCGGCCAAACAACTAGAATTCCGCGCGATTCCCATATTTTTGTGTGTTATAGCCCACACCTTCCGAGTGGTCCCGGGACCTCAGGACCCCTATCGCCTAAAATTTTTCCGGACTATCAAATACGACCTAAGGAACCATAGTCACCGCCCAGCCATGATCATTCCTCATTTGTTGCGTTTTTCGGCCAAAAAACTAGAATTCCGCCCGATTACAATATTTTTGTGTGCTATTGCCCACCCTTCCCAGTGGTTCCGGGACCCCCCCCCCCCCCGATCGCCTAAAATTTTTCCAGGCCGTCAAATACGACCTAAGGAACCATAGTAACCACCCCGCCATCATCGTTTCTCATTTTTTGCATTTTTCGGCAAAAAAACTAGAATTACGCCCGTTTCCCATATTTTCGTGTGCTATACCCATGCCTTCCAAGTGGTCCGGGGAGCCGCGGACCCCGATTGCGTAAAATTTTTCCGGACTATCAAATACGACCTAAGGTACCATAGTCACCGCCCCACCATGATCATTCCAAATGCTTTGCATTTTTCGGCCCAAAAACTAGAACTCCGCGCGATTTGCATATTTTAGTGTGCTATAGCTTACGCCTTCCGAGTGGTCCCGGGAGCCATGGACCCCGAACGCCTAAAATTTTCCGGGCAATCAAATACGACCTAAGGAACCATAGTCACCGCCCCGCCATGATCGTTCCTCATTTATTGCGTTTTTCGGCCAAAAAACTAGAATTCCGCTCGATTACCATATTTTTGTGTGCTATTGCCCACACCTTCCGAGTGGGGCGGGCCGCCGGACTCTGATCGCCTAAAAAATTTTCGGGCCATCAATTAGGACCTAAGGAACCATAGTCACCATCTCGCCATGATCGTTCCTCATTTTTTGCATTTTTTGGCCAAAAAACTAGAATTCCGCCCGATTCCCATATCTTTGTGTACTATCGCCCACGCCTTCCGAGTGGGTCGGGCCCCCCGGAGCCGGATCGCCTAAAATTTTCTGGACTATCAAATACGACCTAAGGAACCATAGTCACCGCCCCGCCATGATCGTTCCTAGTCTTTTGTGTTTTTCAGCCAAAAAACTAGAATTTCGCGCGATTTTCATATTTTCGTGTGCTTTAGCCCACGCCTTCCAAGGGGTCCCGGGAACCCCGAACCCTGATCGCCTAAAACTTTTCCGGGCCATCAAATACGACCTAAGGAACCACAGTAACTACCCCGCCATTATCGTTCCTCATTTTTTGCATTTTCCGTCCAAACAACTAGAATTCCACGCGATTCCCATATTTTTGTGTGTTATAGCCCACGCCTTCCGAGTGGTCCCGGGACCTCCTGACCCCTATCGCCTAAAATTTTTCTGGACTATCAAATACGACCTAATGAACAATAGTATCCACCCTGCCATGATCGTTCCTCATTTTTTGCATTTCTCGGCCAAACAACTAGAATTCCGCGCGATTCCCATATTTTTGTGTGTTATAGCCCACGCCTTCCGAGTGGTCCCGGGACCTCCGGACCCCTATCGCCTAATATTTTTCCGGACAATCAAATAAGACCAAAGGAACCATAGTCACCGCCCTGCCAAGATCTTTCCACATTTTTTGCATGTTACTAAAAAAGACCTAGAATTTCGCCCGATTACCATATTTTCGTGTGCTATACCCACACATTCCGAGTGGTCCCAAGAGCCGCGGACCCCGATCGCCTAAAATTTTTCCGGGCAATCAAGTACAACCTAAGAAACCATAGTATCCGCCCCGCCATGATTGTTCATTATTTTTTGCGTTTTTCGGCCAAACAACTAGAATTCCGAGCGATTCCCATATTTTCGAGTGCTATAGCCCAAGCCTTCCGAGTGGGCCGTGCCCCCCGCACTCGGATCACCTATAAAGTTTTTGGGCCATCCAATAAGACCTAAGGAACCATATTCACCTTCCCGCCATGATCGTTTCTCATTTTTTGCATTTTTCGGCAAAACAACTAGAATTCCGCCCGATTCCCATATTTTCGGGTGCTATACCCACGCCTTACAAATGGTCCCGGGTCTCCGGACCCCTATCGCCTAAAATTTTTCCGGACTATCAAATAAAACCTAAGGAACCATAGTCACCGCCCAGCCATGATCGTTCCTTATTTTTTGCATTTTTCGGCCAAACAACTAGAATTCCGCGCGATTCCCATATTTTCGTGTGTTATAGCCCACACCTTCCGAGTGGTCCCGGGACCTCAGGACCCCTATCGCCTAAAATTTTTCCGGACTATCAAATACGACCTAAGGAACCATAGTCACCGCCCAGCCATGATCATTCTTCATTTGTTGCGTTTTTCGGCCAAAAAACTAGAATTTCACCCGATTACAATATTTTTGTGTGCTATTGCCCACCCTTCCCAGTGGTTCCGGGACCCCCGGACCCCGATCGTCTAAAATATTTCCGGGCCGTCAAATACGACCTAAGGAACCATAGTAACCGCCCCGCCATCATCGTTCCTCATTTGTTGCATTTTTCGGCCAAAAAACTAGAATTCCGCCCGATTACAATATTTTTGTGTGCTATTGCCCACCCTTCCCAGTGGTTCCGGGACCCCCGGACCCCGATCGCCTAAAAATTTTTCGGGCATCAAATACGACCTAAGGAACCATAGTAACCGCCCCGCCATCATCATTTCTCATTTTTTGCATTTTTCGGCCAAAAAACTAGAATTACGCCCGATTCCCATATTTTCGTGTGCTATACCCATGCCTTCCAAGTGGTCTGGGGAGCCACAGACTCCGATCGCCTAAAATTTTTCCGTACTATCAAATACGACCTAAGGTACCATAGTCACCGCCCCACCATGATCGTTCCAAATGCTTTGCATTTTTCGGCCAAAAAACTAGAACTCCGCGCGATTTGCATATTTTAGTGTGCTATAACTTACGCCTTCCGAGTGGTCCCAGGAGCCGTGGACCCCGATCGCCTAAAATTTTCCGGGCCATCAAATACGACCTACGGAACCATAGTCACCGCCCCGCCATGATCGTTCCTCATTTATTGCGTTTTTCGGCAAAAAAATTAGAATTCTGCTCGATTACCATATTTTTGTGTGCTATTGCCCACGCCTTCCGAGTGGGCCGGGCCGCCGGACTTGGATCGCCTAAAACAATTTCGGGCCATCAATTAGGACCTAAGGAACCATAGCCACCGCCTCACCATGATCGTTCCTCATTTTTTACATTTTTTGGCCAAAAAACTAGAATTCCGCCCGATTCCCATATTTTTGTGTGCTATCGCCCACGCCTTCAGAGTGGGTCAGGCCCCCCGGAGCCGGATTGCCTAAAAATTTTTCGGACTATCAAATACGACCTAAGGAACCATAGTCACCACCCCGCCATGATCGTTCCTAGTCTTTTGCATTTTTCAGCCAAAAAACTAGAATTCCGCGCGATTTCCATATTTTCGTGTGCTTTAGCCCACGCCTTCAAAGGGTCCCGGGAACCCCGAACCCCGATCGTCTAAAAATTTTTCGGGCCATCAAATACGACCTAAGGAACCATAGTAACCACCTCGCCATGATTGTTCCTCATTTTTTGCGTTTTTCGGCCAAACAACTAGAATTTCGCCCGATTCCCATATTTTCGTGTGCTATACCCACGCATTCCGAGTGGTCCCAAGAGCCGCGGACCCCGATCGCCTAAAATTTTTCTGGACTATCAAATAAGACCTAAGGAACTATGGTCACCGCCCAGCCATGATCGTTCCTAGTTTTTTCCGCTTTTCGGCCAAAAAACTAGAATTCCGCGCGATTCCCATATTTTCGTGTCCTATAGCCCACGCCTTCCAAGTGAACCCGGGAACTCCGGACCCCTATCGCCAAAAATTTTTCCGGACTAACAAATACGACCTAAGGAACCATAGTCACCGCCCAGCCATGATCATTCCTCCTTTGGTTGCGTTTTTCGGCCAAAAAACTAGAATTCCGCCCGATTACAATATTTTTGTGTGCTATTGCCCACCCTTCCAAGTGGTTCCGGGACCCCCGGACCCCGATCGCCTAAATTTTTCTGGGCCGTCAAAGACAACCTAGGGAACCATAGTAACCGCCTAGCGATCATCGTTTCTCATTTTTTGTATTTTTCGGCCAAAAAACTAGAATTACGCCCGATTCCCATATTTTCGTGTGCTATACCCACGCCTTCCAAGTGGTCCGGGGAGCCGCGGACCCCTATTGCCTAAAATATTTCCGGACTATCAAATATGACCTAAGGTACCATAGTCACCGCCCCACAATGATCGTTCCAAATGCTTTGCATTTTTCGTCCAAAAAACTAGAACTCCGCGCGATTTGCACATTTTCGTGTGCTATAGCTTACGCCTTCCGAGTGGTCCCGGGAGCCGTGGACCCCGACCGCCTAAAATTTTCCGGGCTATCAAATACGACCTAAGGAACCATAGTCACCGCCCCACCATGATCGTTCCTCATTTATTGCATTTTTCTTCCAAAAAACTAGAATTCTGCTCGATTACCATATTTTTGTGTGCTATTGCCCACGCCTTCCGAGTGGGCCGGGCCGCCGGACTCGGATCGCCTAAAAAATTTTCGGGCCATCAATTAGGACCTAAGGAACCATAGTCACTGCCTCGCCATGATCGTTCCTCATTTTTTACATTTTTTGGCCAAAAAACTAGAATTCCGCCCGATTCCCATATTTTTGTGTGCTATCGCCCACGCCTTCCGAGTGGGTCGGGCCCCCGGAGCCGGATCGCCTAAAAATTTTCCGGACTATCAAATACGACCTAAGGAACCATAGTCACCGCCCCGCCATGATCGTTCCTAGTCTTTTGCGTTTTTCAGCCAAAAAACTAGAATTCCGCGCGATTTCCATATTTTCGTGTGCTTTAGCCCACGCCTTCAAAGGGGTTCCGGGAACCCCGAACCCAGATCGTCTAAAAATTTTTTGGGCCATCAAATACGACCTAAGGAACATAGTAACCACCCCGCCATGATCGTTCCTCATTTTTTGCGTTTTTCGGCCAAACAACTAGAATTTCGCCCGATTCCCATATTTTCGTGTGTTATACCCACGCATTCCGAGTGGTCCCAAGAGCCGCGGACACCGATCGCCTAATATTTTTCCGGACTATCAAATAAAACCGAAGGAACCATAGTCACCGCCCAGCCATGATCGTTCCTTATTTTTTGCGTTTTTCGGCCAAACAACTAGAATTCCGCGCGATTCCCATATTTTCGTGTGTTATAGCCCACACCTTTCGAGTGGTCCCGGGACCTCAGGACCCCTATCGCCTAAAATTTTTCCGGACTATCAAATACGACCTAAGGAACCATAGTCACCGCCCAGCCATGATCATTCTTCATTTGTTGCGTTTTTCGGCCAAAAAACTAGAATTTCGCCCGATTACAATATTTTTGTGTGCTATTGCCCACCTTTCCCAGTGGTTCCGGGACCCCCGGACCCCGATCGCCTAAAATATTTCCGGGCCGTCAAATACGACCTAAGGAACCATAGTAACCGCCCGGCCATCATCGTTCCTCATTTGTTGCGTTTTTCGGCCAAAAAACTAGAATTCCGCCCGATTACAATATTTTTGTGTGCTATTGCCCACCCTTCCCAGTGGTTCCGGGACCCCCGGACCCCGATCGCCTAAAATTTTTCCGGGCCATCAAATACGACTTAAGGAACCATAGTAACTGCCCCGCCATCATCATTTCTCATTTTTTGCATTTTTCGGCCAAAAAACTAGAATTACGCCTGATTCCCATATTTTCGTGTGCTATACCCACGTCTTCCAAGTGGTCCGGGGAGCCACGGACTCCGATCGCCTAACATTTTTCCGTACTATCAAATACGACCTAAGGTACCATAGTCACCGCCCCACCATGATCGTTCCAAATGCTTTGCATTTTTCGGCCAAAAAACTAGAACTCCGCGCGATTTGCATATTTTAGTGTGCTATAGCTTACGCCTTCCGAGTGTTCCCGGGAGCCGTAGACCCCGATCGCCTAAAATTTTCCGGGCCATCAAATACGACCTAAGGAACCATAGTCACCGCCCCGCCATGATCGTTCCTCATTTATTGCGTTTTTCGGCCAAAATATTAGAATTCCGCTCGATTACCATATTTTTGTGTGCTATTGCCCACACCTTCCGAGTGGGCCGGGCCACCGGACTTGGCTCGCCTAAAACAATTTCGGGCCTTCAATTAGGACCTAAGGAACCATAGTCACCGCCTCGCCATGATCGTTCCTCATTTTTTACATTTTTTGGCCAAAAAACTAGAATTCCGCCCGGTTCCCATATTTTTGTGTGCTATCGCCCACGCCTTCCGAGTGGGTCAGGCCCCCCGGAGCCGGATCGCCTAAAAATTTTCCGGACTATCAAATACGACCTAAGGAACCATAGTCACCACCCCGCCATGATCGTTCCTAGTCTTTTGCGTTTTTCAGCCAAAAAACTAGAATTTCGCGCGATTTCCATATTTTCGTGTGCTTTAGCCCACGCCTTCAAAGGGGTCCCGGGAACCCCGAACCCCGATCGTCTAAAAATTTTCCGGGCCATCAAATACGACCTAAGGAACCATAGTAACCACCACGCCATGATTGTTCCTCATTTTTTTGCGTTTTTCGGCAAAACAACTAGAATTTCGCCCGATTCCCATATTTTCGTGTGCTATACCCACGCATTCCGAGTGGTCCCAAGAGCCGCGGACCCCGATCGCCTAAAATTTTTCCGGACTATCAAATAAGACCTAAGGAACCATAGTCACCGCCCAGCCATGATCGTTCCTAGTTTTTTCCGCTTTTCGGCCAAAAAACTAGAATTCCGCGCGATTCCCATATTTTCGTGTCCTACAGCCCACGCCTTCCAAGTGAACCCGGGCCCCCCGGAGCCGGATCGCCTAAAAATTTTCCGGACTATCAAATACGACCTAAGGAACCATAGTCACCGCCCCGCCATGATCGTTCCTAGTCTTTTGCGTTTTTCAGCCAAAAAACTAGAATTCCGCGCGATTTCCATATTTTCGTGTGCTTTAGCCCACGCCTTCCAAGGGGTCCCGGGAACCCCGAACCCCGATCGCCTAAAAATTTTCCGGGCCATCAAATACGACCTAAGGAACCATAGTAACCACCCCTCCATGATCGTTCCTCATTTTTTGCATTTTTCGGCCAAACAACTAGAATTCCGCGCGATTCCCATATTTTTGTGTGTTATAGCCCACGCCTTCCGAGTGGTCCCGGGACCTCCTGACCCCTATCGCCTAAAATTTTTTCGGACTATCAAATACGACCTAAGGAACCATAGTATCCGCCCCGCCATGATCGTTCCTCATTTGTTGCATTTTTCGGCCAAAAAACTAGAATTCCGCTCGATTACCATATTTTTGTGTGCTATTGCACACGCCTTCCGAGTGGGCCGGGCCACTGGACTCAGATCGCCTAAAAAAATTTTGGGCCATCAATTAGGACCTAAGGAACCATAGTCACCGCCTGGCCATGATCGTTCCTCATTTCTTGCATTTTTTGGCCAAAAAACTAGAATTCCGCCCGATTCCCATATTTTTGTGTGCTATCGCCCACGCCTTCCGAGTGGGTCGGGCCCCCCAGGGCCGGATCGCCTAAAAATTTTCTGGACTATCAAATACGACCTAAGGAACCATAGTCACCACCCTGCCATGATCGTTCCTAGTCTTTTGCGTTTTGCAGCCAAAAAACTAGAATTACGCGCGTTTTCCATATTTTTGTGTGCTTTAGCCCACGCCTTCCAAGGGGTCCCAGGAACCCCGAACACCGATCGCCTAAAAATTTTCCGGGCCATCAAATACGACCTAAGGAACCATAGTAACCACCCCGCCATGATCGTTCCTCATTTTTTGCCTTTTTCGGCCAAACAACTAGAATTCCGCGCGATTCCCATATTTTTGTGTGTTATAGCCCACGCCTTCCGAGTGGTCCCGGGCCCACCTGACCCCTATCGCCTAAAATTTTTCCGGACTATCAAATACGACCTAAGGAACCATAGTATCCGCCCCACCATGATCGTTCCTCATTTATTGTATTTTTCGGCCAAACAACTAGAATTCCGCGCGATACCCATATTTTTGTGTGTTATAGCCCATGCCTTCCGAGTGGTCCCGGGACCTCCGGACCCCTATCGCCTAATATTTTTCCGGACTATCAAATAAGACCAAAGGAACCATAGTCACCGCCCTGCCAACATCTTTCCACATTTTTTGCATGTTACTGAAAAAGAACTAGAATTCCGCCCAATTCCCATATTTTTGTGTGCTATCGCCCACGCCTTCCGATTGGGTCGGGCTCCCCGGAGCTGGATCGCCTAAAAATTTTCCGGACTATCAAATACGACCTAAGGAACCATAGCCACCTCCCCGCCATGATCATTCCTAGTCTTTTGCGTTTTTCAGCCAAAAAACTATAATTCCGCGCGATTTCCATATTTTCGTGTGCTTTAGCCCACGCCTTCAAAGGGGTCCCGGGAACCCCGAACCCCGATCGTCTAAAAATTTTCTGGGCCATCAAATAAAACCTAAGGAACCATAGTAACCACTCCGCCATGATCGTTCCTCATTTTTTGCATTTTTCGGCCAAACAACTAGAATTTCGCCCGATTCCCATATTTTCGTGTGCTATACCCACGCATTACGAGTGGTCCCATATTTTCGAGTCCTATAGCCCACGCCTTCCAAGTAAACCCGGGAACTCCGGACCCCTATCGCCTAAAATTTGTCCGGACTATCAAATACGACCTAAGGAACCATAGTCACCGCCCAGCCATGATCATTCCTCATTTGTTGCGTTTTTCGGCCAAAAAACTAGAATTCCGCTCGATTACAATATTTTTGTGTGCTATTGCCCACCCTTCCAAGTGGTTCCGGGACCCCCGGACCCCGATCGACTAAAATTTTTCCGGGCCTTCAAATACGACCTAAGGAACTATAGTAACTGCCCTGCCATCATCGTTTCTTATTTTTTGCATTTTTCGACCAAAAAACTAGAATTACGCCCGATTCCCATATTTTCGTGTGTTATACCCACGCCTTCCAAGTGGTCCGAGGAGCCGCGGACCCCGATCGCCTAAAATTTTTTCGGACTATCAAATATGACCTAAGGTACCATAGTCACCGCCCCACCATGATCGTTCCAAATGCTTTGCATTTTTCGGCCAAAAAACTAGAACTCCGCGCGATTTGCATATTTTCGTGTGCTATAGCTTACGCCTTCCGAGTGGTCCCGGGAGCCGTGGACCCCGATCGCCTAAAATTTTCCGGGCCATCAAATACGACCTAAGGAACCATAGTCACCGCCCCGCCATGATCGTTCCTCATTTATTGCATTTTTTGGCCAAAAAATTAGAATTCTGCCCGATTTCCATATTTTTGTGTGCTATCGCCCACGCCTTCCGAGTGGGTCGGGATCCCCGGAGCCAGATCGCCTAAAAATTTTTCGGACTATCAAATATGACCTAAGGAACCATAGTCACCACCGCGCCATGATCATTCCTAGTCTTTTGCATTTTTCGGCCAAACAACTAGAATTACGCGCGATTTCCATATTTTCGTGTGCTTTAGCCCACGCCTTCAAAGGGGTCCCGGGAACCCCGAACCCCGATCGTCTAAAAATTGTCTGGGCCATCAAATAAAACCTAAGGAACCATAGTAACCACTCCGCCATGATCGTTCCTCATTTTTTGCGTTTTTCGGCCAAAAACTTAGAATGTCACCCGATTCCCATATTTTTGTGTGCTATACCCACGCATTACGAGTGGGTCGGGATCCCCGGAGCCGGATCGCCTAAAAATTTTCCGGACTATCAAATATGACCTAAGGAACCATAGTCACCGCCCCGCCATGATCATTCCTAGTCTTTTGCATTTTTCGGCCAAAAAACTAGAATTCCGCGCGATTTCCATATTTTCGTGTGCTTTAGCCCACGCCTTCAAAGGGGTCCCGGGAACCCCGAACCCCGATCGTCTAAAAATTTTCTAGGCCATCAAATAAAACCTAAGGAACCATAGTAACCACTCCGCCATGATCGTTCCTCATTTTTTGCATTTTTCGGCCAAACAACTAGAATTTCGCCCGATTCCCATATTTTCGTGTGCTATACCCACGCATTACGAGTGGTCCCATATTTTCGAGTCCTATAGCCCATGCCTTCCAAGTGAACCCGGGAACTCTGGACCCCTATCGCCTAAAATTTGTCCGGACTATCAAATACGACCTAAGGAACCATAGTCACCGCCCAGCCATGATCATTCCTCATTTGTTGCGTTTTTCGGCCAAAAAACTAGAATTCCGCCCGATTACAATATTTTTGTGTGCTATTGCCCACCCTTCCAAGTGGTTCCGGGACCCCCGGACCCCGATCGCCTAAAATTTTTCCGGGCCGTCAAATACGACCTAAGGAACCATAGTAACCGCCCCGCCATCATCGTTTCTCATTTTTTGCATTTTTCGGCCAAAAAACTAGAATTACGCCCGATTCCCATATTTTCGTGTGCTATACCCACGCCTTCCAAGTGGTCCGAGGAGCCGCGGACCCCGATCGCCTAAAATTTTTTCGGACTATCAAATACGACCTAAGGTACCATAGTCACCGCCCCAACATGATCGTTCCAAATGCTTTGCATTTTTCGGCCAAAAAACTAGAACTCCGCGCGATTTGCACATTTTCGTGTGCTATAGCTTACGCCTTCCGAGTGGTCCCGGGAGCCGTGGACCCCGATCGCCTAAAATTTTTCGGGCCATCAAATACGACCTAAGGAACCATAGTCACCGCCTCGCCATGTTCGTTCCTCAGTTTTTGCATTTTTTGGCCAAAAAACAAGAATTTTGCCCGATTTCCATATTTTTGTGTGCTATCGCCCACGCCTTCCGAGTGGGTCGGGATCCCCGGAGCCGGATAGCCTAAAAATTTTCCGGACTATCAAATATGACCTAAGGAACCATAGTCACCGCCCCGCCATGATCATTCCTAGTCTTTTGCATTTTTCGGCCAAACAACTAGAATTCCGCGCGATTCCATATTTTCGTGTGCTTTAGCCCACGCCTTCCGAGGGGTCCCGGTACCACCGGACCCCGATCGCCTAAAAATTTTCCGGACTACCAAATACGACCTAAGGAACCATAGTATCCGCCCAGCTATGATCATTCCTCATTTATTGCATTTTTCGGCCAAACAACTAGAATTTCGCCCGATTCCCATATTTTCGTGTGCTATACCCACGCATTCCGAGTGGTCCCAAGAGCCGCGGACCCCGATCGTCTAAAATTTTTCCGGACTATCAAGTAAGACCTAAGGAACCATAGTCACCGCCCAGCCATATCGTTCCTAGTTTTTTCCGTTTTTCGGCCAAAAAACTAGAATTCCGCGCGATTCCCATATTTTCGTGTCCTATAGCCCACGCCTTCCAAGTAAACCCGGGAACTCCGGACCCCTGTCGCCTAAAATTTTTCCGGACTATCAAATACGACCTAAGGAACCATAGTCACCGCCCAGCCGTGATCATTCCTCATTTATTGCGTTTTTCGGCCAAAAAACTAGATTTCCGCCCGATAACAATATTTTTGTGTACTATTGCCCACCCTTCCAAGTGGTTCCAGGACCCCCGGACCCCGATCGCTTAAAATATTTCTGAGCCGTCAAATATGACCTAAGGAACCATAGTAACTGCCCAGCGATCATCGTTTCTCATTTTTTGCATTTTTCGGCCAAATGGTCCGGGGAGCCGCGGACCCCGATCGCTTAAAATTTTTCCGGACTATCAAATACGACCTAATGTACCATAGTCACCGCCCCACCATGATCGTTCCAAATGCTTTGCATTTTTCGGCCAAAAAACTAGAACTCCGCGCGATTTGCACATTTTCGTGTGCTATAGCTTACACCTTCCGAGTGGTCCCGGGAGCCGTGGACCCCGATCGCCTAAAATTTTCCGGACCATCAAAAATGACCTAAGGAACCATAGTCACCGCCCCGCCATGATAGTTCCTAATTTATTGCATTTTTCGGCCAAAAAACTAGAATTCCGCTCGATTACCATATTTTTGTGTGCTATTGCCCACGCCTTCCGAGTGGGCCGGGCCGCCAGACTCGGATCTCCTAAAAAAATTCGGGCCATCAATTAGGACCTAAGGAACCATAGTCACCGCCTCGCCATGATCGGTCCTCATTTTTTGTATTTTTTGGCCAAAAAACTAGAATTCTGCCCGATTCCCATATTTTTGTGTGCTATCGCCCACGCCTTCCGAGTGGGTCGGGCCCCCCGGAGCCGGATCACCTAAAAATTTTCCGGACTATAAAATACGACCTAAGAAACCATAGTCACCGCCCTGCCATGATCGTTCCTAGTCTTTTGCATTTTTCAGCCAAAAAACTAGAATTCCGCGCAATTTCCATATTTTCGTATGCTTTAGCCCACGCCTTCCAAGGGGTCCCGGGAACCCCGAACCCCGATCGCCTAAAAATTTTCCGGGCCATCAAATATGACATAAGGAACCATAGTAACCACCCCGCCATGATCGTTCCTCATTTGTTGCATTGTTCGACCAAAAAACTAGAATTCCGCTCGATTACCATATTTTTGTGTGCTATTGCCCACGCCTTCCGAGTGGGCCGGGCCGCCGGACTCGGATCGCCTAAAAAATTTTCAGGCCATCAATTAGGACCTAAGGAATCATATTTGCCGCTTCGCCATGATCGTTCCACATTTTTTGCATTTTTTGGCCAAAAAACTATAATTCCGCCCGATTTCCATATTTTTGTGTGCTATCGCCCACGCCTTCCGAGTGGGTCGGGCCCCCCGGAGCCGGATCGCCTAAAAATTTTCCGGACTATCAAATACGACCTAAGGAACCATAGTCACTGCCCCGCCATGATCGTTCCAAATTCTTTGCATTTTTCGGCCAAAAAACTAGAACTCCGCGATTTGCATATTTTAGTGTGCTATAGCTTACGCCTTCCGAGTGGTCCCGGGAGCCGTGGACCCCGATCGGCTAAAGTTTTCCGAGCCATCAAATACGACCTAAGAAACCATAGTCAACGCCCTGCCATGATCGTTCCTCATTTTTTGCATTTTTTGGCCAAAAAACTAGAATTTCGCCCGATTCCCATATTTTTGTGTGCTATCGCCCACGCCTTCCGAGTGGGTCAGGCCCCCTGGAGTCGAATCGCCTAAAATTTTTTCGGACTATCAAATACGACCTAAGGAACCATAGTCACCGCCCCGCCATGATCGCTCCTAGTCTTTTGCGTTTTTCAGCCAAAAAACTAGAATTCCGTGCGATTTCCATATTTTCGTGTGCTTTAGCCCATGCCTTCCAAGGGGTCCCGGGAACCCCGAACCCCGATCGCCTAAAAATTTTCCAGCCTATCAAATACGACCTAACGAACCATAGTAACCACCCAGCCATGATCGTTCCTCATTTATTGCGTTTTTCGGCCAAACAACTAGAATTTCGCGCGATTCCCATATTTTTGTGTGTTATAGCCCACGCCTTCCGAGTGGTCCCAGGACCTCCTGACCCCTATCGCCTAAAATTTTTCCGGACTATCAAATTCGACTTAAGGAACCATAGTATCCGCCCCTCCATGATCGTTCCTCATTTTTTGCATTTTTCGCCCAAACAACTAGAATTCCGCGCGATTCCCATATTTTTGTGTGTTATAGCCCACACCTTCTGAGTGGTCCCGGGACCTCCGGACCCCCATCGCCTAATATTTTTCCGGCCTATCAAATAAGACCAAAGGAACCATAGTCACCGCCCTGCCAAGATCTTTCCATATTTGTTGCGTTTTTCGGCCAAAAAACTAGAATTCCGCCCGATTACAATATTTTTGTGTGCTATTGCCCACCCTTCCAAGTGGTTCCGGGACCCCCGGACACCGATCGCCTAAAATTTTTCTGGGCCGTCAAATATGACCTAAGGAACCATAGTAACCACCCCGCCATGATTGTTCCTTATCTTTAGCGTTTTTCGGCCAAACAACTAGAATTCCGCGCGATGCCCATATTTTTGTGTGTTATAGCCCACACCTTCCGAGTGGTCCCGGGACCTCCGGACCCCTATCGCCTAAAATTTTGCCAGACTATCAAATACAACCTAAGGAACCATAGTATCCGCCCCGCCATGATCGTTCCTCATTTTTTTACGTTTTTTGGCCAGACAACTAGAATTCCACGCGATTCCCATATTTTCGTGTCCTATAGCCCACGCCTTCCAAGTGAACCCGGGAACTCCGGTCCCCTATCGCCTAAAATTTTTTCGGACTATCAAATACGACCTAAGGAACCATAGTCACCGCCCAGCCATGATCATTCCTCATTTGTTGCGTTTTTTGGCCAAAAAACTAGAATTCCGCCCGATTACAATATTTTTGTGTGCTATTGCCCACCCTTCCAAGTGGTTCCGGGACCCCCGGACCCCGATCGCCTAAAATTTTTCCGGGCCGTCAAATACGACCTAAGGAACCATAGTAACCGCCCCGCCATCATCGTTTCTCATTTTTTGCATATTTCGGCCGAAAAACTAGAATTACGCCCGATTCCCATATTTTCGTGTGCTATACCCATGCCTTCCAAGTGGTCCGGGGACCCACGCATTCCGAGTGGTCCCAAGAGCCGTGGACCCCGATCGCCTAAAATTTTTCCGGGAAATCAAATACGACCTAAGGAACCATAGTATCCGCTCCGCCATGATCGTCCCTTATTTTTTGCGTTTTTCGGCCAAACAACTAGAATTCCGCGCGATTCCCATATTTTTGTGTGTTATAGCCCACACCTTCCGAGTGGTCCTGGGACCTCCGGACCCCTATCGCCTAAAATTTTTCCGAACTATCAAATACGACCTAAGGAACCATAGTATCCGCCCCGCCATGATCATTCCTCATTTTTTTCGTTTTTCGGCCAAACAACTAGAATTCCGCGCGATCCCATATTTTTGTGTGTTATAGCCCACGCCTTCCGAGTGGTCCCGGGTCTCCGGACCCCTATCGCCTAAAATTTTTACGGACTATCAAATAAGACCTAAGGAACCATAGTCACCGCCCAGCCATGATCGTTCCTTGTTTTTTCCGTTTTTCGGCCAAAAAACTAGAATTCCGCGCGATTTCCATATTTTCGTGTCCTATAGCCCACGCCTTCCAAGTGAACCCGGGAACTCCGGACCCCTATCGCCTAAAATTTTTCCGGACTATCAAATACGACCTAAGGAACCATAGTCATCGCCCAGCCATGATCATTCCTCATTTGTTGCGTTTTTCCGCCAAAACACTAGAATTCCGCCCGATTACAATATTTTTGTGTGCTATTTCCCACCCTTCCAAGTTGTTCCGGGACCCTCGGACCCCGATCGCCTAAAATTTTTCCGGGCCGTCAAATACGACCTAAGGAACCATAGTAACCTCCCCGCCATCATCGTTTCTCATTTTTTGCATATTTCGGCCAAAAAACTAGAATTACGCCCGATTTCCATATTTTCGTGTGCTATACCCACGCCTTCCAGGTGGTCCGGGGAGCCGTGGACCCCGATCGCCCACGCCTTCCGAGTGGGTCGGGCCCCCGGAGCCGGATCGCCTAAAAATTTTCCGGACTATCAAATACGACCTAAGGAACCATAGTCACCGCCCCGCCATGATCGTTCCTAGTCTTTTGAGTTTTTCATCCAATAAACTAGAATTCTGCGCGATTTCCATATTTTCGTGTGCTAAAGCCCACGCCTTCCAAGGGGTCCCGGGAAACCCGAACCCCGATCGCCTAAAAATTTTTCGGGCCATCAAATACGACCTAAGGAACCATAGTAACCACCCCGCCATGATCTTTCCTTATTTGTTGCGTTTTTCGGCCAAACAACTAGAATTTCGTGCGATTCCCATTTTTTTGTGTGTTATAGCCCACGCCTTCCGAGTGGTCCCGGGACCTCCGGACCCCTATCGCCTAATCTTTTTCCGGACTATCAAATAATACCAAAGGAACCATAGTCACCGCCCTGCCCAGATATTTCCACATTTTTTTGCATGTTACTGAAAAAGACCTAGAATTTTGCCCGATTCCCATATTTTCGTATGCTATACCCACGCATTCCGAGTGGTCCTAAGAGCCGCGGACCTCGATAGCCTAAAATTTTTCCGGACAATCAAATACGACCTAAGGAACCATAGTATCCGCCCCGCCATGATCGTTCCTTATTTTTTGACTTTTTCGGCAAAAAAACTAGAATTCCGCTCGATTACCATATTTTTGTGTGCTATTGCCCACGCCTTCCGAGTGGGCCGGGCCGCCGGACTCGGATCGCCTAAAAATATTTCGGGCCATCAATTAAGACCTAAGGAACCATAGTCACCACCTCGCCATGATCGTTCCTCATTTTTTGCATTTTTTGGCCAAAAAACTAGAATTCCGCCCGATTCCCATATTTTTGTATGCTATCGCCCACGCCTTCCGAGTGGGTCGGGGCCCCCGGAGCCGGATCGCCTAAAAATTTTCTGGACTATCAAATACGACCTAAGGAACCATAGTCACCTCCCCGCCATGATCGTTCCTAGTCTTTTGCGTTTTTCAGCCAAAAAACTATAATTCCGCGCGATTTCCATATTTTCGTGTGCAGCCCACGCCTTCCAAGGGGTCCCGGGAACCCCGAACCCCGATCGCCTAAAATTTTTCCGGGCCATCAAATACGACCTAAGGAGCCATAGTAACCACCCCGCCATGATCGTTCCTCATTTTTTGCGTTTTTCGGCCAGACAACTAGAATTCCGCTCGATTCTCATATTTTTGTGTGTTATAGCCCATGCCTTCCGAGTGGTCCCGGGACCTCCTTACCCCTATCGCCTAAAATTTTTCCGGACAATCAAATACGACCTAAGGAACCATAGTATCTGCCCCGCCATGATCGTTCCTTATTTTTTGAGTTTTTCGGCAAAAAAACTAGAATTCCGCTCGATTACCATATTTTTGTGTGCTATTGCCCACGCCTTCCGAGTGGGCCGGGCCGCCGGACTCGGATCGCCTAAAAATATTTTGGGGCATCAATTAAGACCTAAGGAACCATAGTCACCGCCTCGCCATGATCGTTCCTCATTTTTTGCTTTTTTTGGCCAAAAAACTAGAATTCCGCGCGATCCCATATTTTTGTGTGTTATAGCCCACGCCTTCCGTGTGGTCCCGGGTCTCCGGACCCCTATCGCCTAAAATTTTTCCGGACTATCAAATACGACCTAAGGAACCATAGTATCCGCCCCTCCATGATCGTTCCTCATTTTTTGCATTTTTCGGCCAAACAACTAGAATTCCGCGCGATTCCCATATTTTCGTGTCCTATAGCCCACGCCTTCCAAGTGAACCCGGGAACTCCGGACCCCTATCACCTAAAATTTTTCCGTACTATCAAATACGACCTAAGGAACCATAGTCACCGGCCAACCATGATCATTCCTCTTTTGTTGCGTTTTTCGGCCAAAAAACTAGAATTTCGCCCGATTACAATATTTTTGTGTGCTATTGCCCACCCTTCCAAGTGGTTCCGGGACCCCCAGACCCCGATCGCCTAAAATTTTTCCGGTCCGTCAAATACGACCTAAGGAACCATAGTAACCGCCCCGCCATCATCGTTTCTCATTTTTTGCGTATTTCGGCCAAAAAACTAGAATTACGCCCGATTCCCACATTTTCGTGTGCTATACCCACGCCTTCCAAGTGGTCCGGGGACCCACGCATTGCGAGTGGACCCAAGAGCCGCGGATCTCGATTGCCTAAAATTTTTCCAGGCAATCAAATACGACCTAAGGAACCATAGTATCCACCCCGCCATAATCATTCCTTATTTTTTGCGTTTTTCGGCCAAACAACTAGAATTCCGCGCGATTCCCATATTTTTGTGTGTTATAGCCCACACATTCCGAGTGGTCCCGGGACCTCCGGACCCCTATCGCCTAATATTTTTCCGGACTATCAAATAAGACCAAAGGAACCATAGTCACCGCCCTGCCAAGATCTTTCCACATTTTTTTGCGTGTTAGTGAAAAAGACCTAGAATTTCGCCCGATTCCCATATTTTCGTGTGCTATACCCAAACATTCCGAGTGGTCCCAAGAGCCGCAGAACTCGATCGCCTAAAAATTTTCCGGACAATCAAATATGACCTAAGGAACCATAGTATCCGCCCCGCCATGATTGTTCCTTATTTTTTGCGTTTTTTGGCCAAAAAACTAGAATTCCGCTCGATTACCATATTTTTGTGTGCTATTGCCCACGCCTTCCGAGTGGGCCGGACCGCCGGACTCGGATCGTCTAAAAATATTTTGGGCCAATCAATTAGGACCTAAGGAACCATAGTCACCGCCTCGCCATGATCGTTCCTCATTTTTTGCATTTTTTGGCCAAAAAACTAGAATTCCGCCCGATTCCCAAATTTTTGTATGCTATCGCCCACGCCTTCCGAGTGGGTCGGGCCCCCGGAGCCGGATCGCCTAAAAATTTTCCGGACTATCAAATACAACCTAAGGAACCATAGTCACCTCCCCGCCATGATCGTTCCTAGTCTTTTGCGTTTTTCAGCCAAAAAACTATAATTCCGCGCGATTTCCATCTTTTCGGGTACAGCCCACGCCTTCCAAGGGGTCCCGGGAACCCCGAACCCCGATCGCCTAAAATTTTTCCGGGAGATCAAATACGACCTAAGGAACCATAGTAACCACCCCGCCATGATCGTTCCTCATTTTTTGCGTTTTTCGGCTAGACAACTAGAATTCCGCGCGATTCCCATATTTTTGTGTGTTATAGCCCATGCCTTCCGAGTGGTCCCGGGACCTCCTGACCCCTATCGCCTAAAATTTTTCCGGACTATCAAATACGACCTAAGGAACCATAGTATCCACCCCGCCATGATCGTTCCTTATTTTTTGCGTTTTTCGGCCAAACAACTAGAATCCGCGCGATTCCCATATTTTTGTGTGTTATAGCCCACACCGTCCGAGTGGTCCTGGGACCTCTGGACCCCTATCGCCTAAAATTTTTCCGGACTATCAAATACGACCTAAGGAACCATAGTATCTGCCCCGCCATGATCGTTCCTCATTTATTGCATTTTTCGGCCAAACAACTAGAATTCCGCGCGATTCCCATATTTTTGTGTGTTATAGCCCACAACTTCCGAGTGGTCCCGGGACCTCCGGACCACTATCGCCTAAAATTTTTCCGGACTATCAAATAATACCTTAGGAACCATAGTCACCGCCCAGCCATGATCTTTCCTAGTTTTTTTTGTTTTTCGGCCAAAAAACTAGAATTCCGCGCGATTCCCATATTTTCGTGTCCTATAGCCCACGCCTTCCAAGTGAACCCGGGAACTCCGGACCCCTATCGCCTAAAATTTTTCCGGACAATCAAATACGACCTAAGGAACCATAGTCACCGCCCAACCATGATCATTCCTCATTTGTTGCGTTTTTCGGCCAAAACACTAGAATTCCGCCCTATTACAATATTTTTGTGTGCTATTGCCCACCCTTCCAAGTTGTTCCGGGACCCCCGGACCCCGATCGCCTAAAATTTTTCCGGGCCGTCAAATACGACCTAAGGAACCATAGTAACTGCCCCGCCATCATCGTTTCTCATTTTTTGCATATTTCGGCCAAAAAACTAGAATTACGCCCGATTCCCATATTTTCGTGTGCTATACCCACGCCTTCCAAGTGGTCCGGGGAGCCGCGGACCCCGATCGCCTAAAATTTTTCCGGACTATCAAATACGTCCCAAGGTACCATAGTCACCGCCCCACCATGATCATTCCAAATGCTTTGCATTTTTCGGCCAAAAAATTAGAACTCCGCGCGATTTGCATATTTTAGTGTACTATATCTTACGCCTTCCGAGTGGTCCCGGGAGCCGTGGACCCCGATCGCCTAAAATTTTCCGGGCCATAAAATACGACCTAAGGAACCATAGTCACTGCCCCGCCATGATCGTTCCTCATTTATTGCGGTTTTCGTCCAAAAAACTAGAATTCCGCTCGATTACCATATTTTTGGGTGCTATTGCACACGCCTTCCGAGTGGGCCGGGCCGCCGGACTCGGATCGCCTAAAAACATTTTGGGCCATCAATTAAGACCTAAGGAACCATAGTCACCGCCTCGCCATGATCGTTCCTCATTTGTTGCATTTTTTGACCAAAAACCTAGAATTCCGCCCGATTCCCATATTTTTGTATGCTATCGCCCACGCCTTCCGAGTGGGTCGGGGCCCCCAGAGCCGGATCGCCTAAAAATTTTCTGGACTATCAAATACGACCTAAGGAACCATAGTCACCTCCTCGCCATGATCGTTCCTAGTCTTTTGCGTTTTTCAGCCGAAAAACTATAATTCCGCGCAATTTCCATATTTTCGTGTGCAGCCCACGCCTTCCAAGGGGTCCCGGGAACCCCGAACATCGATCGCCTAAAATTTTTCCGGGCCATCGAATACGACCTAAGGAGCCATAGTAACCACCCCGCCATGATCGTTCCTCATTTTTTGCGTTTTTCGGCCAGACAACTAGAATTCCGCTCGATTCTCATATTTTTGTGTGTTATAGCCCATGCCTTCCGAGTGGTCCCGGGACCTCCTGACCCCTATCGCCTAAAATTTTTCCGGACTATCAAATACGACCTAAGGAACCATAGTATCCGCCCCGCCATGATCGTTCCTTATTTTTTGCATTTTTCGGCCAAACAACTAGAATTCCGCGCGATTCCCATATTTTTGTGTGTTATAGCCCACACCTTCCGAGTGGTCCCGGGTCTCCGGACCCCTGTCGCCTAAAATTTTTCCGGACTATCAAATACGACCTAAGGAACCATAGTATCCGCCCCGCCATGATCGTTCCTCATTTTTTGCATTTTTCAGCCAAACAACTAGAATTCCGCGCGATTCCCATATTTTTGTGTGTTATAGCCCACGCCTTCCAAGTGAACCCGGGAACTCCGGACCCCTATCGCCTAAAATTTTTCCGAACTATCAAATACGACCTAAGGAACCATAGTCACCGGCCAGCCATGATCATTCCTCTTTTGTTGTGTTTTTCGGCCAAAAAACTAGAATTCCGCCCGATTACAATATTTTTGTGTGCTATTGCCCACCCTTCCTAGTGGTTCCGGGACCCCCGGACCCCGATCGCCTAAAATTATTCCGGGCCATCAAATACGACCTAAGGAACCATAGTAACCGCCCCGCCATCATCGTTTCTCATTTTTTGCATATTTCGGCCAAAAAACTAGAATTACGCCCGATTCCCATATTTTCATGTGCTATACCCACGCCTTCCAAGTGGTCCGGAGACCCACGCATTGCGAGTGGCCCAAAGAGCCGCGGACCCCAATCGCCTAAAATTTTTCTGGGCAATCAAATACGACCTAAGGAACCATAGTATCCACCCCGCCATGATCGTTCCTTATTTTTTGCGTTTTTCGGCCAAACAACTAGAATTCCGCGCGATTCCCATATTTTTGTGTGTTATAGCCCACACCTTCCGAGTGGTCCCGGGACCTCCGGACCCCTATCGCCTAATATTTTTCCGGACTATCAAATAAGACCAAAGGAACCATAGTCACCGCCCTGCCAAGATCTTTCCACATTTTTTTGCATGTTACTGAAAAAGACCTAGAATTTCGCCCGATTCCCATATTTTCGTATGCTATACCCACGCATTCCGAGTGGTCCCAAGAGCCGCGGACCTCGATCGCCTAAAAATTTTCCGGACAATCAAATATGACCTAAGGAACCATAGTATCCGCCCCGCCATGATCGTTCCTTATTTTTGTGTTTTTCGGCCAAAAAACTAGAATTCCGCTCGATTACCACATTTTTGTGTGCTATTGCCCACGCCTTCCAAGTGGGCCGGGCCGCCGGACTCGGATCACCTAAAAAAATTTTGGGCCAATCAATTAGGACCTAAGGAACCATAGTCACCTCCTCGCCATGATCGTTCCTCATTTTTTGCATTTTTTGGCCAAAAAACTAGAATTCCGCCCGATTCCCAAATTTTTGTATGCTATCGCCCACGCCTTCCGAGTGGGTCGGGCAACCCGGAGCCGGATCGCCTAAAAATTTTCTGGACTATCAAATACGACCTAAGGAACCATAGTCACCTCCCCTCCATGATCGTTCCTAGTCTTTTGCGTTTTTCAGCCAAAAAACAATAATTCCGCGCGATTTTCATATTTTCGGGTGCAGCCCACGCCTTCCAAGGGGTCCCCGGAACCCCGAACCCCGATCGCCTAAAATTTTTCCGGGCCATCAAATACGACCTAAGGAACCATAGTAACCACCCCGCCATGATCGTTCCTCATTTTTAGCGTTTTTCGGCTAGACAACTAGAATTCCGCGCGATTCCCATATTTTTGTGTGTTATAGCCCATGCCTTCCGAGTGGTCCCGGGACCTCCTGACCCCTATCGCCTAAAATTTTTCCGGACTATCAAATACGACCTAAGGAACCATAGTATCCACCCCGCCATGATCGTTCCTTATTTTTTGCGTTTTTCGGCCAAACAACTAGAATTCCGCGCGATTCCCATATTTTTGTGTGTTATAGCCCACACCTTCCGAGTGGTCCTGGGACCTCCGGACCCCTATCGCCTAAAATTTTTCCGGACTATCAAATACGACCTAAGGAACCATAGTATCTGCCCCGCCATGATCGTTCCTCATTTTTTGCATTTTTCGGCCAAACAACTAGAATTCCGCGCGATTCCCATATTTTTGTGTGTTATAGCCCACAACTTCCGAGTGGTCCCGGGACCTCCGGACCACTATCGCCTGAAATTTTTCCGGACTATCAAATAAGACCTAAGGAACCATAGTCACCGCCCAGCCATGATCATTCCTCATTTGTTGCGTTTTTCGTCCAAAACACTAGAATTCTGCCCGATTACAATATTTTTGTGTGCTATTGCCCACCCTTCCAAGTTGTTCCGGGACCCCCGGACCCCGATCGCCTAAAAATTTTCCGGGCCGTCAAATACGACCTAAGGAACCATAGTAACTGCCCCGCCATCATCGTTTCTCATTTTTTGCATATTTCGGCCAAAAAACTAGAATTACGCCCGATTACCATATTTTTGTGTGCTATACCCACGCCTTCCAAGTGGTCCGGGGAGCCGCGGACCCCGATCGCCTATAATTTTTCCGGACTATCAAATACGTCCTAAGGTACCATAGTCACCGCCCCACCATGATTGTTCCAAATGCTTTGCATTTTTCGGCCAAAAAATTAGAACTCCGCGCGATTTGCATATTTTAGTGCGCTATAGCTTACGCCTTCCGAGTGGTCCCGGGAGCCGTGGACCCCGATCGCCTAAAATTTTCCGGGCTATCAAATACGACCTAAGGAACCATAGTCACCGCCCCGCCATGATCGTTCCTCATTTATTGCGGTTTTCGTCCAAAAACTAGAATTCCGCTCGATTACCATATTTTTGTGTGCTATTGCCCACGCCTTCCGAGTGGGCCGGGCCGCCGGACTCGGATCGCCTAAAAAAATTTTGGGCCATCAATTAAGACCTAAGGAACCATAGTCACCGCCTCGCCATGATCGTTCCTCATGTTTTGCATTTTTTGGCCAAAAAACTAGAATTCCGCCCGATTCCCATATTTTTGTATGCTATCGCCCACGCCTTCCGAGTGGGTCGGGGCCCCCGGAGCCGGATCGCCTAAAAATTTTCCGGACAATCAAATACGACCTAAGGAACCATAGTCACCTCCCCGCCATGATCGTTCCTAGTCTTTTGCGTTTTTCAGCCAAAAAACTATAATTCCGCGCAATTTCCATATTTTCGGGTGCAGCCCACGCCTTCCAAGGGGTCCCGGGAACCCCGATCGCCTAAAATTTTTCCGGGCCATCAAATACGACCTAAGGAACCATAGTAACCACCCCGCCATGATCGTTCCTCATTTTTTGCGTTTTTGGGCTAGACAACTAGAATTCCGCGCGATTCCCATATTTTTGTGTGTTATAGCCCATGCCTTCCGAGTGGTCCCGGGACCTCCTGACCCCTATCGCCTAAAATTTTTCCGGACTATCAAATACGACCTAAGGAACCATAGTATCCACCCCGCCATGATCGTTCCTTATTTTTTGCATTTTTCGGCCAAACAACTAGAATTCCGCGCGATTCCCATATTTTTGTGTGTTATAGCCCACACCTTCCGAGTGGTCCTGGGACCTCCGGACCCCTATCGCCTAAAATTTTTCCGGACTATCAAATACAACCTAAGGAACCATAGTATCTGCCCCGCCATGATCGTTCCTCATTTTTTGCATTTTTCGGCCAAACAACTAGAATTCCGCGCGATTCCCATATTTTTGTGTGTTATAGCCCACAACTTCCGAGTGGTCCCGGGACCTCCGGACCACTATCGCCTAAAATTTTTCCGGACTATCAAATAAGACCTAAGGAACCATAGTCACCGCCCAGCCATGATCTTTCCTAGTTTTTTTCATTTTTCGGCCAAAAAACTAGAATTCCGCGCGATTCCCATATTTTCGTGTCCTATAGCCCACGCCTTCCAAGTGAACCCGGGAACTCCGGACCCCTATCGCCTAAAATTTTTCTGGACTATCAAATACGACCTAAGGAACCATAGTCACCGCCCAGCCATGATCATTCCTCCTTTGTTGCGTTTTTCGGCCAAAACACTAGAATTCCGCCCGATTACAATATTTTTGTGTGCTATTGCCCACCCTTCCAAGTTGTTCCGGGACCCCCGGACCCCGATCGCCTAAAATTTTTCCGGGCCATCAAATACGACCTAAGGAACCATAGTAACCGCCCCGCCATCATCGCTTCTCATTTTTTGCATATTTCGGCCAAAAAGCTAGAATTATGCCCGATTCCCATATTTTCGTGTGCTATACCCACGCCTTCCAAGTGGTCCGGGGAGCCGCGGACCCCGATCGCCTAAAATTTTTCCGGACTATCAAATACGTCCTAAGGTACCATAGTCACCGCCCCACCATGATCGTTCCAAATGCTTTGCATTTTTTGGCCAAATTTTTCCTTAAACTAGAATTCCGCTCGATTACCATATTTTTGTGTGCTATTGCCCACGCCTTCCGAGTGGGCCGGGCCGCCGGACTCGGATCGCCTAAAAAATTTTCAGGCCATCAATTAGGACCTAAGGAATCATATTTGCCGCTTCGCCATGATCGTTCCACATTTTTTGCATTTTTTGGCCAAAAAACTATAATTCCGCCCGATTCCCATATTTTTGTGTGCTATCGCCCACGCCTTCCGAGTGGGTCGGGCCCCCCGGAGCCGGATCGCCTAAAAATTTTCCGGACTATCAAATACGACCTAAGGAACCATAGTCACTGCCCCGCCATGATCGTTCCAAATTCTTTGCATTTTTCGGCCAAAAAACTAGAACTCCGCGATTTGCATATTTTAGTGTGCTATAGCTTACGCCTTCCGAGTGGTCCCGGGAGCCGTGGACCCCGATCGGCTAAAGTTTTCGAGCCATCACATACGACCTAAGAAACCATAGTCACCGCCCTGCCATGATCATTCCTCATTTTTTGCATTTTTTGGCCAAAAAATTAGAATTTCGCCCGATTCCCATATTTTTGTGTGCTATCGCCCACGCCTTCCGAGTGGGTCAGGCCCCCTGGAGTCGGATCGCCTAAAATTTTTTCGGACTATCAAATACGACCTAAGGAACCATAGTCACCGCCCCACCATGATCGCTCCTAGTCTTCTGCGTTTTTCAGCCAAAAAACTAGAATTCCGCGCGATTTCCATATTTTCGTGTGCTTTAGCCCATGCCTTCCAAGGGGTCCCGGGAACCCCGAACCCCGATCGCCTAAAAATTTTCCAGCCTATCAAATACGACCTAACGAACCATAGTAACCACCCAGCCATGATCGTTCCTCATTTTTTGCGTTTTTCGGCCAAACAACTAGAATTTCGCGCGATTCCCATATTTTTGTGTGTTATAGCCCACGCCTTCCGAGTGGTCCCAGGACCTCCTGACCCCTATCGCCTAAAATTTTTCCGGACTATCAAATTCGACTTAAGGAACCATAGTATCCGCCCCTCCATGATCGTTCCTCATTTTTTGCATTTTTCGGCCAAACAACTAGAATTCCGCGCGATTCCCATATTTTTGTGTGTTATAGCCCACACCTTCTGAGTGGTCCCGGGACCTCCGGACCCCCATCGCCTAATATTTTTCCGGCCTATCAAATAAGACCAAAGGAACCATAGTCACCGCCCTGCCAAGATCTTTCCATATTTGTTGCGTTTTTCGGCCAAAAAACTAGAATTCCGCCCGATTACAATATTTTTGTGTGCTATTGCCCACCCTTCCAAGTGGTTCCGGGACCCCCGGACCCCGATCGCCTAAAATTTTTACGGGCCGTCAAATACGACCTAAGGAACCATAGTAACCACCCCGCCATGATTGTTCCTTATCTTTAGCGTTTTTCGGCCAAACAACTAGAATTCCGCGCGATGCCCATATTTTTGTGTGTTATAGCCCACGCCTTCCGAGTGGTCCCGGGTCTCCGGACCCCTATCGCCTAAAATTTTTCCGGACTATCAAATAAGACCTAAGGAACCATAGTCACCGCCCAGCCATGATCGTTCCTAGTTTTTTCCGTTTTTCGGCCAAAAAACTAGAATTCCGCGCGATTCCCATATTTTCGTGTCCTATAGCCCACGCCTTCCAAGTGAACCCGGGAACTCCGGACCCCTATCGCCTAAAATTTTTCCGGACTATCAAATACGACCTAAGGAACCATAGTCACCGCCCAGCCATGATCATTCCTCATTTGTTGCGTTTTTCGGCCAAAAAACTAGAATTCCGCCCGATTACAATATTTTTGTGTGCTATTGCCCACCCTTCCAAGTGGTTCCGGGACCCCCGGACCCCGATCGCCTAAAATTTTTCCGGGCCGTCAAATACGACCTAAGGAACCATAGTAACCGCCCCGCCATCATCGTTTCTCATTTTTTGCATATTTCGGCCGAAAAACTAGAATTACGCCCGATTCCCATATTTTCGTGTGCTATACCCATGCCTTCCAAGTGGTCCGGGGACCCACGCATTCCGAGTGGTCCCAAGAGCCGTGGACCCCGATCGCCTAAAATTTTTCCGGGAAATCAAATACGACCTAAGGAACCATAGTATCCGCTCCGCCATGATCGTTCCTTATTTTTTGTGTTTTTCGGCCAAACAACTAGAATTCCGCGCGATTCCCATATTTTTGTGTGTTATAGCCCACACCTTCCGAGTGGTCCTGGGACCTCCGGACCCCTATCGCCTAAAATTTTTCCGAACTATCAAATACGACCTAAGGAACCATAGTATCCGCCCCGCCATGATCATTCCTCATTTTTTTCGTTTTTCGGCCGAACAACTAGAATTCCGCGCGATCCCATATTTTTGTGTGTTATAGCCCACGCCTTCCGAGTGGTCCCGGGTCTCCGGACCCCTATCGCCTAAAATTTTTACGGACTATCAAATAAGACCTAAGGAACCATAGTCACCGCCCAGCCATGATCGTTCCTTGTTTTTTCCGTTTTTCGGCCAAAAAACTAGAATTCCGCGCGATTTCCATATTTTCGTGTCCTATAGCCCACGCCTACAAGTGAACCCGGGAACTCCGGACCCCTATCGCCTAAAATTTTTTCGGAACTATCAAATACGACCTAAGGAACCATAGTCACCGCCCAGCCATGATCATTCCTCATTTGTTGCGTTTTTCTGCCAAAATACTAGAATTCCGCCCGATTACAATATTTTTGTGTGCTATTGCCCACCCTTCCAAGTTGTTCCGGGACCCTCGGACCCCGATCGCCTAAAATTTTTCCGGGCCGTCAAATACGACCTAAGGAACCATAGTAACCTCCCCGCCATCATCGTTTCTCATTTTTTGCATATTTCGGCCAAAAAACTAGAATTACGCCCGATTTCCATATTTTCGTGTGCTATACCCACGCCTTCCAGGTGGTCCGGGGAGCCGTGGACCCCGATCGCCCACGCCTTCCGAGTGGGTCGGGCCCCCGGAGCCGGATCGCCTAAAAATTTTCCGGACTATCAAATACGACCTAAGGAACCATAGTCACCGCCCCGCCATGATCGTTCCTAGTCTTTTGAGTTTTTCAGCCAATAAACTAGAATTCCGCGCGATTTCCATATTTTCGTGTGCTAAAGCCCACGCCTTCCAAGGGGTCCCGGGAAACCCGAACCCCGATCGCCTAAAAATTTTCCGGGCCATCAAATATGACATAAGGAACCATAGTAACCACCCCGCCATGATCTTTCCTTATTTGTTGCGTTTTTCGGCCAAACAACTAGAATTCCGTGCGATTCCCATTTTTTTGTGTGTTATAGCCCACGCCTTCCGAGTGGTCCCGAGACCTCCGGACCCCTATCGCCTAATCTTTTTCCGGACTATCAAATAATACCAAAGGAACCATAGTCACCGCCCTGCCCAGATCTTTCCACATTTTTTTGCATGTTACTGAAAAAGACCTAGAATTTCGCCCGATTCCCATATTTTCGTATGCTATACCCACGCATTCCGAGTGGTCCTAAGAGCCGCGGACCTCGATAGCCTAAAATTTTTCCGGACAATCAAATAGGACCTAAGGAACCATAGTATCCGCCCCGCCATGATCGTTCCTTATTTTTTGACTTTTTCGGCAAAAAACTAGAATTCCGCTCGATTACCATATTTTTGTGTGCTATTGCCCACGCCTTCCGAGTGGGCCGGGCCGCCGGTCTCGGATCGCCTAAAAATATTTCGGGCCATCAATTAAGACCTAAGGAACCATAGTCACCGCCTCGCCATGATCGTTCCTCATTTTTTACATTTTTTGGCCAAAAAACTAGAATTCCGCCCGATTCCCATATTTTTGTATGCTATCGCCCACGCCTTCCGAGTGGGTCGGGGCCCCCGGAGCCGGATCGCCTAAAAATTTTCTGGACTATCAAATACGACCTAAGGAACCATAGTCACCTCCCCGCCATGATCGTTCCTAGTCTTTTGCGTTTTTCAGCCAAAAAACTATAATTCCGCGCGATTTCCATATTTTCGTGTGCAGCCCACGCCTTCCAAGGGGTCCCGGGAACCCCGAACCCCGATCGCCTAAAATTTTTCCGGGCCATCAAATACGACCTAAGGAGCCATAGTAACCACCCCGCCATGATCGTTCCTCATTTTTTGCATTTTTCGGCCAGACAACTAGAATTCCTCTCGATTCTCATATTTTTGTGTGTTATAGCCCATGCCTTCCGAGTGGTCCCGGGACCTCCTTACCCCTATCGCCTAAAATTTTTCCGGACAATCAAATACGACCTAAGGAACCATAGTATCCGCCCCGCCATGATCGTTCCTTATTTTTTGAGTTTTTCGGCAAAAAAACTAGAATTCCGCTCGATTCCCATATTTTTGTGTGCTATTGCCCACGCCTTTCGAGTGGTCCCGGGTCTCCGGACCCCTATCGCCTAAAATTTTTCCGGACTATCAAATACGACCTAAGGAACCATAGTATCCGCCCCTCCATGATCGTTCCTCATTTTTTGCATTTTTCGGCCAAACAACTAGAATTCCGCGCGATTCCCGTATTTTCGTGTCCTATAGCCCACGCCTTCCAAGTGAACCCGGGAACTCCGGACCCCTATCGCCTAAAATTTTTCCGTACTATCAAATACGACCTAAGGAACCATAGTCACCGGCCAGCCATGATCATTCCTCTTTTGTTGCGTTTTTCGGCCAAAAAACTAGAATTTCGCCCGATTACAATATTTTTGTGTGCTATTGCCCACCCTTCCAAGTGGTTCCGGGACCCCTAGACCCCGATCGCCTAAAATTTTTCCGGGCCGTCAAATACGACCTAAGGAACCGTAGTAACCGCCCCGCCATCATCGTTTCTCATTTTTTGCGTATTTCGGCCAAAAAACTAGAATTACGCCCGATTCCCATATTTTCGTGTGCTATACCCACGCCTTCCAAGTGGTTCGGGGACCCACGCATTGCGAGTGGACCCAAGAGCCGCGGATCCCGATCGCCTAAAATTTTTCCAGGCAATCAAATACGACCTAAGGAACCATAGTATCCACCCCGCCATGATCATTCCTTATTTTTTACATTTTTCGGCCAAACAACTAGAATTCCGCGCGATTCCCATATTTTTGTGTGTTATAGCCCGCACATTCCGAGTGGTCCCGGGACCTCCGGACCCCTATCGCCTAATATTTTTCCGGACTATCAAATAAGACCAAAGGAACCATAGTCACCGCCCTGCCAAGTTCTTTCCACATTTTTTTGCATGTTAGTGAAAAAGACCTAGAATTTCGCCCGATTCCCATATTTTCGTGTGCTATACCCAAACATTCCGAGTGGTCCCAAGAGCCGCGGAACTCGATCGCCTAAAAATTTTCCGGACAATCAAATATGACCTAAGGAACCATAGTATCCGCCCCGCCATGATTGTTCCTTATTTTTTGCGTTTTTTGGCCAAAAAACTAGAATTCCGCTCGATTACCATATTTTGTGTGCTATTGCCCACGCCTTCCGAGTGGGCCGGGCCGCCAGACTCGGATCGTCTAAAAATATTTTGGGCCAATCAA
Source organism: Nicotiana tomentosiformis (assembly GCF_000390325.3). Taxonomy (NCBI): domain Eukaryota; kingdom Viridiplantae; phylum Streptophyta; class Magnoliopsida; order Solanales; family Solanaceae; genus Nicotiana; species Nicotiana tomentosiformis. The sequence goes on from NW_027174631.1 coordinate 48,883, forward strand.
TTAGGACCTAAGGAACCATAGTCACCGCCTCGCCATGATCGTTCCTCATTTTTTGCATTTTTGGCCAAAAAACTAAAATTCCGCCCGATTCCCAAATTTTTGTATGCTATCGCCCACGCCTTCGAGTGGGTCGGGCCCCCCGGAGCCGGATCGCCTAAAAACTTTCCGGACTATCAAATACGACCTAAGGAACCATAGTCACCTCCCTGCCATGATCGTTCCTAGTCTTTTGCGTTTTTCAGCCAAAAAACTATAATTCCGCGCGATTTCCATCTTTTCGGGTGCAGCCCACGCCTTCCAAGGGGTCCCGTGAACCCCGAACCCCGATCGCCTAAAATTTTTCCGGGAGATCAAATACGACCTAAGGAACCATAGTAACCACCCTGCCATGATCGTTCCTCATTTTTTGCTTTTTTCGGCTAGACAACTAGAATTCCGCGCGATTCCCATATTTTTGTGTGTTATAGCCCATGCCTTCCGAGTGGTCCTGGGACCTCCTGACCCCTATCGCCTAAAATTTTTCCGGACTATCAAATACGACCTAAGGAACCATAGTATCCACCCCGCCATGATCGTTCCTTATTTTTTGCGTTTTTCGGCCAAACAACTAGAATCCGCGCGATTCCCATATTTTTGTGCGTTATAGCCCACACCGTCCGAGTGGTCCTGGGACCTCTGGACCCCTATCGCCTAAAATTTTTCCGGACTATCAAATACCTAAGGAACCATAGTATCTGCCCCGCCATGATCGTTCCTCATTTATTGCATTTTTCGGCCAAACAACTAGAATTCCGTGCGATTCCCATATTTTTGTGTGTTATAGCCCACAACTTCCGAGTGGTCCCGGGACCTCCGAACCACTATCGCCTAAAATTTTTCTGGACTATCAAATAATACCTAAGGAACCATAGTCACCGCCCAGCCATGATCTTTCCTAGTTTTTTTCGTTTTTCGGCCAAAAAACTAGAATTCCGCGCGATTCCCATATTTTCGTGTCCTATAGCCCACGCCTTCCAAGTGAACCCGGGAACTCCGGACCCCTATCGCCTAAAATTTTTCCGGACAATCAAATACGACCTAAGGAACCATAGTCACCGCCCAACCATGATCATTCCTCATTTGTTGCGTTTTTCGGCCAAAACACTAGAATTCCGCCCTATTACAATATTTTTGTGTGCTATTGCCCACCCTTCCAAGTTGTTCCGGGACCCCCGGACCCCGATCGCCTAAAATTTTTCCGGGCTGTCAAATACGACCTAAGGAACCATAGTAACTGCCCCGCCATCATCGTTTCTCATTTTTTGCATATTTCGGCCAAAAAACTAGAATTACGCCCGATTCCCATATTTTCGTGTGCTATACCCACGCCTTCCAAGTGGTCCGGGGAGCCGCGGACCCCGATCGCCTAAAATTTTTCCGGACTATCAAATACGTCCTAAGGTACCATAGTCACCGCCCCACCATGATCGTTCCAAATGCTTTGCATTTTTCGGCCAAAAAATTATAACTCCGCGCGATTTGCATATTTTAGTGTACTATATCTTACGCCTTCCGAGTGGTCCCGGGAGCCGTGGACCCCGATCGCCTAAAATTTTTCGGGCCATAAAATACGACCTAAGGAACCATAGTCACTGCCCCGCCATGATCGTTCCTCATTTATTGCGGTTTTCGTCCAAAAAACTAGAATTCCGCTCGATTACCATATTTTTGTGTGCTATTGCACACGCCTTCCGAGTGGGCCGGGCCGCCGGACTCGAATCGCCTAAAAACATTTTGGGCCATCAATTAAGACCTAAGGAACCATAGTCACCGCCTCGCCATGATCGTTCCTCATTTGTTGCATTTTTTGACCAAAAAACTAGAATTCCGACCGATTCCCATATTTTTATATGCTATCGCCCACGCCTTCCGAGTGGGTCGGGGTCCCCAGAGCCGGATCGCCTAAAAATTTTCTGGACTATCAAATACGACCTAAGGAACTATAGTCACCTCCTCGCCATGATCGTTCCTAGTCTTTTGCGTTTTTCAGCCAAAAAACTATAATTCCGCGCAATTTCCATATTTTCGTGTGCAGCCCACGCCTTCCAAGGGGTCCCGGGAACCCCGAACCCCGATCGCCTAAAATTTTTCCGGGCCATCGAATACGACCTAAGGAGCCATAGTAACCACCCCGCCATGATCGTTCCTCATTTTTTGTGTTTTTCGGCCAGACAACTAGAATTCCGCTCGATTCTCATATTTTTGTGTGTTATAGCCCATGCCTTCCGAGTGGTCCCGGGACCTCCTGACCCCTATCGCCTAAAATTTTTCCGGACTATCAAATACGACCTAAGGAACCATAGTATCCGCCCCGCCATGATCGTTCCTTATTTTTTGCGTTTTTCGGCCAAACAACTAGAATTCCGCGCGATTCCCATATTTTTGTGTGTTATAGCCCACACCTTCCGAGTGGTCCCGGGTCTCCGGACCCCTGTCGCCTAAAATTTTTCCGGACTATCAAATACGACCTAAGGAACCATAGTATCCACCCCGCCATGATCGTTCCTCATTTTTTGCATTTTTCAGCCAAACAACTAGAATTCCGCGCGATTCCCATATTTTCGTGTCCTATAGCCCACGCCTTCCAAGTGAACCCGGGAACTCCGGACCCCTATCGCCTAAAATTTTTCCGAACTATCAAATACGACCTAAGGAACCATAGTCACCGGCCAGCCATGATCATTCCTCTTTTGTTGCGTTTTTCGGCCAAAAAACTAGAATTTCGCCCGATTACAATATTTTTGTGTGCTATTGCCCACACTTCCAAGTGGTTCCGGGACCCCCGGACCCCGATCGCCTAAAATTATTCCGGGCCATCAAATACGACCTAAGGAACCATAGTAACCGCCCCGCCATCATCGTTTCTGATTTTTTGCATATTTCGGCCAAAAAACTAGAATTACGCCCGATTCCCATATTTTCATGTGCTATACCCACGCCTTCCAAGTGGTCCGGAGACCCACGCATTGCGAGTGGCCCAAAGAGCCGCGGACCCCGATCGCCTAAAATTTTTCTGGGCAATCAAATACGAACTAAGGAACCATAGTATCCACCCCGCCATGATCGTTCCTTATTTTTTGCGTTTTTCGGCCAAACAACTAGAATTCCGCGCGATTCCCATATTTTTGTGTGTTATAGCCCACACCTTCCGAGTGGTCCCGGGACCTCCGGACCCCTATCGCCTAATATTTTTCCGGACTATCAAATAAGACCAAAGGAACCATAGTCACCACCCTGCCAAGATCTTTCCACATTTTTTTGCATGTTACTGAAAAAGACCTAGAATTTCGCCCGATTCCCATATTTTCGTATGCTATACCCACGCATTCCGAGTGGTCCCAAGAGCCGCGGACCTTGATCGCCTAAAAATTTTCCGGACAATCAAATATGACCTAAGGAACCATAGTATCCGCCCCGCCATGATCGTTCCTTATTTTGTGTTTTTCGGCCAAAAAACTAGAATTCCGCTCGATTACCACATTTTTGTGTGCTATTGCCCACGCCTTCCGAGTGGGCCGGGCCGCCGGACTCGGATCACCTAAAAAATTTTTGGGCCAATCAATTAGGACCTAAGGAACCATAGTCACCTCCTCGCCATGATCGTTCCTCATTTTTTGCATTTTTTGGCCAAAAAACTAGAATTCCGCCCGATTCCCAAATTTTTGTATGCTATCGCCCACGCCTTCCGAGTGGGTCGGGCAACCCGGAGCCGGATCGCCTAAAAATTTTCTGGACTATCAAATACGACCTAAGGAACCATAGTCACCTCCCCTCCATGATCGTTCCTAGTCTTTTGCGTTTTTCAGCCAAAAAACAATAATTCCGCGCGATTTCCATATTTTCGGGTGCAGCCCACGCCTTCCAAGGGGTCCCCAGAACTTCGAACCCCGATCGCCTAAAATTTTTCCGGGCCATCAAATACGACCTAAGGAACCATAGTAACCACCCCGCCATGATCGTTCCTCATTTTTAGCGTTTTTCGGCTGGACAACTAGAATTCCGCGCGATTCCCATATTTTTGTGTGTTATAGCCCATGCCTTCCGAGTGGTCCCGGGACCTCCTGACCCCTATCGCCTAAAATTTTTCCGGACTATCAAATACGACCTAAGGAACCATAGTATCCACCCCGCCATGATCGTTCCTTATTTTTTGCGTTTTTCGGCCAAACAACTAGAATTCCGCGCGATTCCCATATTTTTGTGTGTTATAGCCCACACCTTCCGAGTGGTCCTGGGACCTCCGGACCCCTATCGCCTAAAATTTTTCCGGACTATCAAATACGACCTAAGGAACCATAGTATCTGCCCCGCCATGATCGTTCCTCATTTTTTGCATTTTTCGGCAAAACAACTAGAATTCCGCGCGATTCCCATATTTTTGTGTGTTATAGCCCACAACTTCCGAGTGGTCCCGGGACCTCCGGACCACTATCGCCTAAAATTTTTCCGGACTATCAAATAAGACCTAAGGAACCATAGTCACCGCCCAGCCATGATCATTCCTCATTTGTTGCGTTTTTCGTCCAAAACACTAGAATTCTGCCCGATTACAATATTTTTGTGTGCTATTGCCCACCCTTCCAAGTTGTTCCGGGACCCCCGGACCCCGATCGCCTAAAAATTTTCTGGGCCGTCAAATACGACCTAAGGAACCATAGTAACCGCCCTGCCATCATCGTTTCTCATTTTTTGCATATTTCGACCAAAAAACTAGAATTACGCCCGATTACCATATTTTTGTGTGCTATATCCACGCCTTCCAAGTGGTCCGGGGAGCCGCGGACCCCGATCGCCTATAATTTTTCCAGACTATCAAATACGTCCTAAGGTACCATAGTCACCGCCCCACCATGATCGTTCCAAATGCTTTGCATTTTTCGGCCAAAAAATTAGAACTCCGCGCGATTTGCATATTTTAGTGTGCTATAGCTTACGCCTTCCGAGTGGTCCCGGGAGCCGTGGACCCCGATCGCCTAAAATTTTTCGGGCTATCAAATACGACCTAAGGAACCATAGTCACCGCCCCGCCATGATCGTTCCTCATTTATTGCGGTTTTCGTCCAAAAAACAAGAATTTCGCTCGTTTACCATATTTTTGTGTGCTATTGCCCACGCCTTCCGAGTGGGCCGGGCCGCCGGACTCGGATCGCCTAAAAAAATTTTGGGCCATCAATTAAGACCTAAGGAACCATAGTCACCGCCTCGCCATGATCGTTCCTCATGTTTTGCATTTTTTGGCCAAAAAACTAGAATTCCGCCCGATTCCCATATTTTTGTATGCTATCGCCCAAGCCTTCCGAGTGGGTCGGGGCCCCCGGAGCCGGATCGCCTAAAAATTTTCTGGACTATCAAATACGACCTAAGGAACCATAGTCACCTCCCCGCCATGATCGTTCCTAGTCTTTTGCGTTTTTCAGCCAAAAAACTATAATTCCGCGCGATTTCCATATTTTCGGGTGCAGCCCACGCCTTCCAAGGGGTCCCGGGAACCCCGAACCCCGATCGCCTAAAATTTTTCCGGGCCATCAAATACAACCTAAGGAACCATAGTAACCACCCCGCCATGATCGTTCCTCATTTTTTGCGTTTTTCGGCTAGACAACTAGAATTCCGCGCGATTCCCATATTTTTGTGTGTTATAGCCCATGCCTTCCGAGTGGTCCCGGGACCTCCTGACCCCTATCGCCTAAAATTTTTCCGGACTATCAAATACGACCTAAGGAACCATAGTATCCACCCCGCCATGATCGTTCCTTATTTTTTGCATTTTTCGGCCAAACAACTAGAATCCGCGCGATTCCCATATTTTTGTGCGTTATAGCCCACACCGTCCGAGTGGTCCTGGGACCTCTGGACCCCTATCGCCTAAAATTTTTCCGGACTATCAAATACCTAAGGAACCATAGTATCTGCCCCGCCATGATCGTTCCTCATTTATTGCATTTTTCGGCCAAACAACTAGAATTCCGTGCGATTCCCATATTTTTGTGTGTTATAGCCCACAACTTCCGAGTGGTCCCGGGACCTCCGAACCACTATCGCCTAAAATTTTTCCGGACTATCAAATAATACCTAAGGAACCATAGTCACCGCCCAGCCATGATCTTTCCTAGTTTTTTTCGTTTTTCGGCCAAAAAACTAGAATTCCGCGCGATTCCCATATTTTCGTGTCCTATAGCCCACGCCTTCCAAGTGAACCCGGGAACTCCGGACCCCTATCGCCTAAAATTTTTCCGGACAATCAAATACGACCTAAGGAACCATAGTCACCGCCCAACCATGATCATTCCTCATTTGTTGCGTTTTTCGGCCAAAACACTAGAATTCCGCCCTATTACAATATTTTTGTGTGCTATTGCCCACCCTTCCAAGTTGTTCCGGGACCCCCGGACCCCGATCGCCTAAAATTTTTCCGGGCCGTCAAATACGACCTAAGGAACCATAGTAACCGCCCCGCCATCATCGTTTCTCATTTTTTGCATATTTCGGCCAAAAAACTAGAATTACGCCCGATTCCCATATTTTCGTGTGCTATACCCACGCCTTCCAAGTGGTCCGGGGAGCCGCGGACCCCGATCGCCTAAAATTTTTCCGGACTATCAAATACGTCCTAAGGTACCATAGTCACCGCCCCACCATGATCATTCCAAATGCTTTGCATTTTTCGGCCAAAAAATTAGAACTCCGTGCGATTTGCATATTTTAGTGTACTATATCTTACGCCTTCCGAGTGGTCCCGGGAGCCGTGGACCCCGATCGCCTAAAATTTTTCGGGCCATAAAATACGACCTAAGGAACCATAGTCACTGCCCCGCCATGATCGTTCCTCATTTATTGCGGTTTTCGTCCAAAAAACTAGAATTCCGCTCGATTACCATATTTTTGTGTGCTATTGCACACGCCTTCCGAGTGGGCCGGGCCGCCGGACTCGAATCGCCTAAAAACATTTTGGGCCATCAATTAAGACCTAAGGAACCATAGTCACCGCCTCGCCATGATCGTTCCTCATTTGTTGCATTTTTTGACCAAAAAACTAGAATTCCGACCGATTCCCATATTTTTATATGCTATCGCCCACGCCTTCCGAGTGGGTCGGGGTCCCCAGAGCCGGATCGCCTAAAAATTTTCTGGACTATCAAATACGACCTAAGGAACTATAGTCACCTCCTCGCCATGATCGTTCCTAGTCTTTTGCGTTTTTCAGCCAAAAAACTATAATTCCGCGCAATTTCCATATTTTCGTGTGCAGCCCACGCCTTCCAAGGGGTCCCGGGAACCCCGAACCCCGATCGCCTAAAATTTTTCCGGGCCATCGAATACGACCTAAGGAGCCATAGTAACCACCCCGCCATGATCGTTCCTCATTTTTTGCGTTTTTCGGCCAGACAACTAGAATTCCGCTCGATTCTCATATTTTTGTGTGTTATAGCCCATGCCTTCCGAGTGGTCCCGGGACCTCCTGACCCCTATCGCCTAAAATTTTTCCGGACTATCAAATACGACCTAAGGAACCATAGTATCTGCCCCGCCATGATCGTTCCTTATTTTTTGCGTTTTTCGGCCAAACAACTAGAATTCCGCGCGATTCCCATATTTTTGTGTGTTATAGCCCACACCTTCCGAGTGGTCCCGGATCTCCGGACCCCTGTCGCCTAAAATTTTTCCGGACTATCAAATACGACCTAAGGAACCATAGTATCCACCCCGCCATGATCGTTCCTCATTTTTTGCATTTTTCAGCCAAACAACTAGAATTCCGCGCGATTCCCATATTTTCGTGTCCTATAGCCCACGCCTTCCAAGTGAACCCAGGAACTCCGGACCCCTATCGCCTAAAATTTTTCCGAACTATCAAATACGACCTAAGGAACCATAGTCACCGGCCAGCCATGATCATTCCTCTTTTGTTGCGTTTTTCGGCCAAAAAACTAGAATTTCGCCCGATTACAATATTTTTGTGTGCTATTGCCCACACTTCCAAGTGGTTCCGGGACCCCCGGACCCCGATCGCCTAAAATTATTCCGGGCCATCAAATACGACCTAAGGAACCATAGTAACCGCCCCGCCATCATCGTTTCTGATTTTTTGCATATTTCGGCCAAAAAACTAGAATTACGCCCGATTCCCATATTTTCATGTGCTATACCCACGCCTTCCAAGTGGTCCGGAGACCCACGCATTGCGAGTGGCCCAAAGAGCCGCGGACCCCGATCGCCTAAAATTTTTCTGGGCAATCAAATACGAACTAAGGAACCATAGTATCCACCCCGCCATGATCGTTCCTTATTTTTTGCGTTTTTCGGCCAAACAACTAGAATTCCGCGCGATTCCCATATTTTTGTGTGTTATAGCCCACACCTTCCGAGTGGTCCCGGGACCTCCGGACCCCTATCGCCTAATATTTTTCCGGACTATCAAATAAGACCAAAGGAACCATAGTCACCACCCTGCCAAGATCTTTCCACATTTTTTTGCATGTTACTGAAAAAGACCTAGAATTTCGCCCGATTCCCATATTTTCGTATGCTATACCCACGCATTCCGAGTGGTCCCAAGAGCCGCGGACCTTGATCGCCTAAAAATTTTCCGGACAATCAAATATGACCTAAGGAACCATAGTATCCGCCCCGCCATGATCGTTCCTTATTTTGTGTTTTTCGGCCAAAAAACTAGAATTCCGCTCGATTACCACATTTTTGTGTGCTATTGCCCACGCCTTCCGAGTGGGCCGGGCCGCCGGACTCGGATCACCTAAAAAAATTTTGGGCCAATCAATTAGGACCTAAGGAACCATAGTCACCTCCTCGCCATGATCGTTCCTCATTTTTTGTATTTTTTGGCCAAAAAACTAGAATTCCGCCCGATTCCCAAATTTTTGTATGCTATCGCCCACGCCTTCCGAGTGGGTCGGGCAACCCGGAGCCGGATCGCCTAAAAATTTTCTGGACTATCAAATACGACCTAAGGAACCATAGTCACCTCCCCTCCATGATCGTTCCTAGTCTTTTGCGTTTTTCAGCCAAAAAACAATAATTCCGCGCGATTTCCATATTTTCGGGTGCAGCCCACGCCTTCCAAGGGGTCCCCGGAACTTCGAACCCCGATCGCCTAAAATTTTTCCGGGCCATCAAATACGACCTAAGGAACCATAGTAACCACCCCGCCATGATCGTTCCTCATTTTTAGCGTTTTTCGGCTGGACAACTAGAATTCCGCGCGATTCCCATATTTTTGTGTGTTATAGCCCATGCCTTCCGAGTGGTCCCGGGACCTCCTGACCCCTATCGCCTAAAATTTTTCCGGACTATCAAATACGACCTAAGGAACCATAGTATCCACCCCGCCATGATCGTTCCTTATTTTTTGCGTTTTTCGGCCAAACAACTAGAATTCCGCGCGATTCCCATATTTTTGTGTGTTATAGCCCACACCTTCCGAGTGGTCCTGGGACCTTCGGACCCCTATCGCCTAAAATTTTTCCGGACTATCAAATACGACCTAAGGAACCATAGTATCTGCCCCGCCATGATCGTTCCTCATTTTTTGCATTTTTCGGCAAAACAACTAGAATTCCGCGCGATTCCCATATTTTTGTGTGTTATAGCCCACAACTTCCGAGTGGTCCCGGGACCTCCGGACCACTATCGCCTAAAATTTTTCCGGACTATCAAATAAGACCTAAGGAACCATAGTCACCGCCCAGCCATGATCATTCCTCATTTGTTGCGTTTTTCGTCCAAAACACTAGAATTCTGCCCGATTACAATATTTTTGTGTGCTATTGCCCACCCTTCCAAGTTGTTCCGGGACCCCCGGACCCCGATCGCCTAAAAATTTTCTGGGGCGTCAAATACGACCTAAGGAACCATAGTAACCGCCCTGCCATCATCGTTTCTCATTTTTTGCATATTTCGACCAAAAAACTAGAATTACGCCCGATTACCATATTTTTGTGTGCTATATCCACGCCTTCCAAGTGGTCCGGGGAGCCGCGGACCCCGATCGCCTATAATTTTTCCAGACTATCAAATACGTCCTAAGGTACCATAGTCACCGCCCCACCATGATCGTTCCAAATGCTTTGCATTTTTCGGCCAAAAAATTAGAACTCCGCGCGATTTGCATATTTTAGTGTGCTATAGCTTACGCCTTCCGAGTGGTCCCGGGAGCCGTGGACCCCGATCGCCTAAAATTTTCCGGGCTATCAAATACGACCTAAGGAACCATAGTCACCGCCCCGCCATGATCGTTCCTCATTTATTGCGGTTTTTGTCCAAAAAACTAGAATTCCGCTCGTTCACCATATTTTTGTGTGCTATTGCCCACGCCTTCCGAGTGGGCCGGGCCGCCGGACTCGGATCGCCTAAAAAAATTTTGGGCCATCAATTAAGACCTAAGGAACCATAGTCACCGCCTCGCCATGATCGTTCCTCATGTTTTGCATTTTTTGGCCAAAAAACTAGAATTCCGCCCGATTCCCATATTTTTGTATGCTATCGCCCAAGCCTTCCGAGTGGGTCGGGGCCCCCGGAGCCGGATCGCCTAAAAATTTTCCGGACTATCAAATACGACCTAAGGAACCATAGTCACCTCCCCGCCATGATCGTTCCTAGTCTTTTGCGTTTTTCAGCCAAAAAACTATAATTCCGTGCGATTTCCATATTTTCGGGTGCAGCCCACGCCTTCCAAGGGGTCCCGGGAACCCCGAACCCCGATCGCCTAAAATTTTTCCGGGCCATCAAATACGACCTAAGGAACCATAGTAACCACCCCGCCATGATCGTTCCTCATTTTTTGCGTTTTTCGGCTAGACAACTAGAATTCCGCGCGATTCCCATATTTTTGTGTGTTATAGCCCATGCCTTCCGAGTGGTCCCGGGACCTCCTGACCCCTATCGCCTAAAATTTTTCCGGACTATCAAATACGACCTAAGGAACCATAGTATCCACCCCGCCATGATCGTTCCTTATTTTTTGCATTTTTCGGCCAAACAACTAGAATTCCGCGCGATTCCCATATTTTTGTGTGTTATAGCCCACACCTTCCGAGTGGTCCTAGGACCTCCGGACCCCTATCGCCTAAAATTTTTCCGGACTATCAAATACAACCTAAGGAACCATAGTATCTGCTCCGCCATGATCGTTCCTCATTTTTTGCATTTTTCGGCCAAACAACTAGAATTCCGCGCGATTCCCATATTTTTGTGTGTTATAGCCCACAACTTCCGAGTGGTCCCGGGACCTCCGGACCACTATCGCCTAAAATTTTTCCGGACTATCAAATAAGACCTAAGGAACCATAGTCACCGCCCAGCCATGATCTTTCCTAGTTTTTTTTCATTTTTCGGCCAAAAAACTAGAATTCCGCGCGATTCCCATATTTTCGTGTCCTATAGCCCACGCCTTCCAAGTGAACCCGGGAACTCCGGACCCCTATCGCCTAAAATTTTTCTGGACTATCAAATACGACCTAAGGAACCATAGTCACCGCCCAACCATGATCATTCCTCATTTGTTGCATTTTTCGGCCAAAACACTAGAATTCCGCCCGATTACAATATTTTTGTGTGCTATTGCCCACCCTTCCAAGTTGTTCTGGGACCCCCGGACCCTGATCGCCTAAAACTTTTCCGGGCCATCAAATACGACCTAAGGAACCATAGTAACCGCCCCGCCATCATCGTTTCTCATTTTTTGCATATTTCGGCCAAAAAGCTAGAATTATGCCCGATTCCCATATTTTCGTGTGCTATACCCACGCCTTCCAAGTGGTCCGGGGAGCCGCGGACCCCGATCGCCTAAAATTTTTCCGGACTATCAAATACGTCCTAAGGTACCATAGTCACTGCCCCACCATGATCGTTCCAAATGCTTTGCATTTTTTGGCCAAAAAATTAGAACTCCGCGCGATTTGCATATTTTAGTGTGCTATAGCTTACGCCTTCCGAGTGGTCCCGGGAGCCATGGACCCCGATCGCCTAAAATTTTCCGGGCCATCAAATACGACCTAAGGAACCATAGTCACCGCCCCGCCATGATCGTTCGTCATTTATTGCGGTTTTCATCCAAAAAACTAGAATTCCGCTCGATTACCATATTTTTGTGTGCTATTGCCCACGCCTTCCGAGTGGGCCGGGCCGCCGGACTCGGATCGCCTAAAATAATTTTGGGCTATCAATTAAGACCTAAGGAACCATAGTCACCGCCTCGCCATGATCGTTCCTCATGTTTTGCATTTTTTGGCCAAAAAACTAGAATTCCGCCCGATTCCCATATTTTTGTATGCTATCGCACACGCCTTCCGAGTGGGTCAGGGCCCCCGGAGCCGGATCGCCTAAAAATTTTTCGGACTATCAAATACGACCTAAGGAACCATAGTCACCTCCCCACCATGATCGTTCCTAGTATTTTGCGTTTTTCTGCCAAAAAACTATAATTCCGCGCGATTTCCATATTTTTGTGTGCAGCCCACGCCTTCCAAGGGGTCCCAGGAACCCCGAACCCTGATCGCCTAAAATTTTTTCGGGCCATCAAATACGACCTAAGGATCCATAGTAACCACCCCGCCATGATCGTTCCTCATTTTTTGCGTTTTTCGGCCAGACAACTAGAATTCCGCTCGATTCCCATATTTTTGTGTGTTATAGCCCACACTTTCCGAGTGGTCCCGGGACCTCCGGACCCCTATCGCCTAATATTTTTCCGAACTATCAAATAAGACCAAAGGAACCATAGTCACCGCCCTGCCAAGATCTTTCCACATTTTTTTGCATGTTACTGAAAAAGACATAGAATTTCGCCCGATTCCCATATTTTCGTGTGCTATACCCACGCATTCCGAGTGGTCCCAAGAGCCGCGGACCTCGATCGCCTAAAAATTTTCCGGACAATCAAATATGACCTAAGGAACCATAGTATCCGCCCCGCCATGATCGTTCCTTATTTTTTGCGTTTTTCGGCCAAAAAACTAGAATTCCGCTCGATTACCATATTTTTGTGTGCTATTGCCCACGCCTTCCGAGTGGGCCGGGCCGCCGGACTCGGATCACCTAAAAAAATTTTGGGCCAATCAATTAGGACCTAAGGAACCATAGTCACCTCCTCGCCATGATCGTTCCTCATTTTTTGCATTTTTTGGCCAAAAAACTAGAATTCCGCCCGATTCCCAAATTTTTGTATGCTATCGCCCACGCCTTCCGAGTGGGTCGGGCAACCCGGAGCCGGATCGCCTAAAAATTTTCTGGACTATCAAATACGACCTAAGGAACCATAGTCACCTCCCCTCCATGATCGTTCCTAGTCTTTTGCGTTTTTCAGCCAAAAAACTATAATTCCGCGCGATTTCCATATTTTCGGGTGCAGCCCACGCCTTCCAAGGGGTGCCGGGAACCCCGAACCCCGATCGCCTAAAATTTATCCGGGCCTTCAAATACGACCTAAGGAACCATAGTAACCACCCCGCCATGATCGTTCCTCATTTTTAGCGTTTTTCGGCTAGACAACTAGAATTCTGCGTGATTCCCATATTTTTGTGTGTTATAGCCCATGCCTTCCGAGTGGTCCCGGGACCTCCTGACCCCTATCGCCTAAAATTTTTCCGGACTATCAAATACGACCTAAGGAACCATAGTATCCACCCCGCCATGATCGTTCCTTATTTTTTGCGTTTTTCGGCCAAACAACTAGAATTCCGCGCGATTCTCATATTTTTGTGTGTTATAGCCCACACCTTCCGAGTGGTCCTGGGACCTCCGGACCCCTATCGCCTAAAATTTTTCCGGACTATCAAATACGACCTAAGGAACCATAGTATCTGCCCCGCCATGATCATTCCTCATTTTTTGCATTTTTCGGCCAAACAACTAGAATTCTGCGCGATTCCCATATTTTTGTGTGTTATAGCCCACAACTTCCGAGTGGTCCCGGGACCTCCGGACCACTATCGCCAAAATTTTTTCCGGACTATCAAATAAGACCTAAGGAACCATAGTCACCGCCCAGCCATGATCATTCCTCATTTGTTGCGTTTTTCGTCCAAAACACTAGAATTTCGCCCGATTACAATATTTTTGTGTGCTATTGCCCACCCTTCCAAGTTGTTCCGGGACCCCCGGACCCCGATCGCCTAAAAATTTTTCGGGCCATCAAATACGACCTAAGGAACCATAGTAACCGCCCCGCCATCATCGTTTCTCATTTTTTGCATATTTCGTCCAAAAAACTAGAATTACGCCCGATTACCATATTTTCGTGTGCTATACCCACGCTTTCCAAGTGGTCCGGGGAGCCGCGGACCCCGATCGCCTATAATTTTTCCGGACTATCAAATACGTCCTAAGGTACCATAGTCACCGCCCCACCATGATCGTTCCAAATGCTTTGCATTTTTCGGCCAAAAAATTAGAACTCCGCGCGATTTGCCTATTTTAGTGTGCTATAGCTTACGCCTTCCGAGTGGTCCCGGGAGCCGTGGACCCCGATCGCCTAAAATTTTCCGGGCTATCAAATATGACCTAAGGAACCATAGTCACCGCCCCGCCATGATCGTTCCTCATTTATTGCGGTTTTCGTCCAAAAAACTAGAATTCCGCTCGATTACCATATTTTTGTGTGCTATTGCCCACGCCTTCCGAGTGGGCCGGCCGCCGGACTCGGATCGCCTAAAAAACTTTTGGGCCATCAATTAAGACCTAAGGAACCATAGTCACCGCCTCGCCATGATCGTTCCTCATGTTTTGCATTTTTTGGCCAAAAAACTAGAATTCCGCCCGATTCCCATATTTTTGTATGCTATCGCCCACGCCTTCCGAGTGGGTCGGGGCCCCCGGAGCCGGATCGCCTAAAAATTTTCCGGACTATCAAATACGACCTAAGGAACCATAGTCACCTCCCCGCCATGATCGTTCGTAGTCTTTTGCATTTTTCAGCCAAAAAACTATAATTCCGCGCGATTTCCATATTTTCGGGTGCAGCCCATGCCTTCCAAGGGGTCCCGGGAACCCCGAACCCCGATCGCCTAAAATTTTTCCGGGCCATCAAATACGACCTAAGGAACCATAGTAACCACCCCGCCATGATCGTTCCTCATTTTTTGTGTTTTTCGGCTAGACAACTAGAATTCCGCGCGATTCCCATATTTTTGTGTGTTATAGCCCATGCCTTCCGAGTGGTCCCGGGACCTCCTGACCCCTATCGCCTAAAATTTTTCCGGAATATCCAATACGACCTAAGGAACCATAGTATCCACCCCGCCATGATCGTTCCTTATTTTTTGCATTTTTTGGCCAAACAACTAGAATTCCGCGCGATTCCCATATTTTTGTGTGTTATAGCCCACACCTTCCGAGTGGTCCTGGGACCTCCGGACCCCTATCGCCTAAAATTTTTCCGGACTATCAAATACAACCTAAGGAACCATAGTATCTGCCCCGCCATGATCGTTCCTCATTTTTTGCATTTTTCGGCCAAACAACTAGAATTCCGCGCGATTCCCATATTTTTGTGTGTTATAGCCCACAACTTCCGAGTGGTCCCGGGACCTCCGGACCACTATCGCCTAAAATTTTTCCGGACTATCAAATAAGACCTAAGGAACCATAGTCACCGCCCAGCCATGATCTTTCCTAGTTTTTTTTTCCGTTTTTCGGCCAAAAAACTAGAATTCCGCGCGATTCCCATATTTTCGTGTCCTATAGCCCATGCCTTCCAAGTGAACCCGGGAACTCCGGACCCCTATCGCCTAAAATTTTTCCGGACTATCAAATACGACCTAAGGAACCATAGTCACCGCCCAGCCATGATCATTCCTCATTTGTTGCGTTTTTCGGCCAAAACACTAGAATTCCGCCCGATTACAATATTTTTGTGTGCTATTGCCCACCCTTCCAAGTTGTTCCGGGACCCCCGGACCCCGATCGCCTAAAATTTTTCCGGGCCACCAAATACGACCTAAGGAACCATAGTAACCGCCACGCCATCATCGTTTCTCATTTTTTGCATATTTCGGCCAAAAAACTAGAATTACGCCCGATTCCCATATTTTCGTGTGCTATACCCACGCCTTCCAAGTGGTCCGGGGAGCCGCGGACCCCGATCGCCTAAAATTTTTCCGGACTATCAAATACGTCCTAAGGTACCATAGTCACCGCCCCACCATGATCGTTCCAAATGCTTTGCATTTTTTGGCCAAAAAATTAGAACTCCGCGCGATTTGCATATTTTAGTGTGCTATAGCATACGCCTTCCGAGTGGTCCCGGGAGCCATGGACCCCGATCGCCTAAAATTTTCCGGGCCATCAAATACGACCTAAGGAACCATAGTCACCGCCCCGCCATGATCGTTCCTCATTTATTGCGGTTTTCGTCCAAAAAATTAGAATTCCGCTCGATTACCATATTTTTGTGTGCTATTGCCCACGCCTTCCGAGTGGGCCGGGCCGCCGGACTCGGATCGCCTAAAAAAATTTTGGGCCATCAATTAAGACCTAAGGAACCATAGTCACCGCCTCGCCATGATCGTTCCTCATGTTTTGCATTTTTTGGCTAAAAAACTAGAATTCCACCCGATTCCCATATTTTTGTATGCTATCGCACACGCCTTCCGAGTGGGTCGGGGCCCCCGGAGCCGGATCGCCTAAAATTTTTTTGGACTAACAAATACGACCTAAGGAACCATAGTCACCTCCCCACCATGATCGTTCCTAGTATTTTGCGTTTTTCTGCCAAAAAACTATAATTCCGCGCGATTTCCATATTTTCGTGTGCAGCCCACGCCTTCCAAGGGGTCCCAGGAACCCCGAACCCCGATCGCCTAAAATTTTTCCGGGCCATCAAATACGACCTAAGGAGCCATAGTAACCACCCCGCCATGATCGTTCCTCATTTTTTGCGTTTTTCGGCCAGACAACTAGAATTCCGCTCGATTCTCATATTTTTGTGTGTTATAGCCCATGCCTTCCGAGTGGTCCCGGGACCTCCTGACCCCTATCACCTAAAATATATCCGGACTATCAAATACGACCTAAGGAACCATAGTATCTGCCCCGCCATGATCATTCCTTATTTTTTGCGTTTTTCGGCCAAACAACTAGAATTCCGCGCGATTCCCATATTTTTGTGTGTTATAGCCCACACTTTCCGAGTGGTCCTGGGACCTCCGGACCCCTATCGCCTAAAATTTTTCCGGACTATCAAATACGACCTAAGGAACCATAGTATCCGCCCCGCCATGATCGTTCCTCATTTTTTGCATTTTTCGGCCAAACAACTAGAATTCCGCGCGATCCCATATTTTTGTGTGTTATAGCCCACGCCTTCCGAGTGGTCCCGGGTCTCCGGACCCCTATCGCCTAAAATTTTTCCGGACTATCAAATACGACCTAAGGAACCATAGTATCCGCCCCGCCATGATCGTTCCTCATTTTTTGCATTTTTCGGCCAAACAACTAGAATTCCGCGCGATTCCCATATTTTCGTGTCCTATAGCCCACGCCTTCCAAGTGAACCCGGGAACTCCGGACCCCTATCGCCTAAAATTTTTCCGAACTATCAAATACGACCTAAGGAACCATAGTCACTGGCCAGCCATGATCATTCCTCTTTTGTTGCATTTTTCGGCCAAAAAACTAGAATTCCGCCGATTACTATATTTTTGTGTGCTATTGCCCACCCTTCCAAGTGGTTCCGGGGCCCCCGGACCCCGATCGCCTAAAAATTTTTCCGGGCCATCAAATATGACCTAAGGAACCATAGTAACCGCCCCGCCATCATCGTTTCTCATTTTTTGCATATTTCGGCCAAAAAACTAGAATTACGCCCGATTCCCATATTTTCGTGTGCTATACCCACGCCTTCCAAGTGGTACGGGGACCCACGCATTGCGAGTGGCCCCAAGAGCCGCGGACCCCGATCGCCTAAAATTTTTTCGGGCAATCAAATACGACCTAAGGAACCATAGTATCCACCCCGCCATGATCGTTCCTTATTTTTTGCGTTTTTCGGCCAAACAACTAGAATTCCACGTGATTCCCATATTTTTGTGTGTTATAGCCCACACCTTCCGAGTGGTCCCGGGACCTCCGGACCCCTATCGCCTAATATTTTTCCGGACTATCAAATAAGACCAAAGGAACCATAGTCACCGCCCTGCCAAGATCTTTCCACATTTTTTTGCATGTTACTGAAAAAGACCTAGAATTTCGCCCGATTCCCATATTTTCGTGTGCTATACCCACGCATTCCGAGTGGTCCCAAGAGCCGCGAACCTCGATCGCCTAAAATTTTTCCGGACAATAAAATATGACCTAAGGAACCATAGTATCCGCCCCACCATGATCGTTCCTTATTTTTTGCGTTTTTCGGCCAAAAAACTAGAATTCCGCTCGATTACCATATTTTTGTATGTTATTGCCCACGCCTTCCGTGTGGGCCGGGCCGCCGGACTCGGATCGCCTAAAAAAATTTTGGGCCATCAATTAAGACCTAAGGAACCATAGTCACCACCTCGCCATGATCGTTCCTCATTTTTTGCATTTTTTGGCCAAAATACTAGAATTCTGCCCGATTCCCAAATTTTTGTATGCTATCGCCCACGCCGTCCGAGTGGGTCGGGCCCCCCGGAGCCGGATCGCCTAAAAATTTTCCGGACTATTAAATACGACCTAAGGAAGGATAGTCACCTCCCCGCCATGATCGTTCCTAGTCTTTTGCATTTTTCAGCCAAAAAACTATAATTCCGCTCGATTTCCATATTTTTGTGTGCAGCCCACGCCTTCCAAGGGGTCCCGGGAACACCGAACCCCGATCGCCTAAAAATTTTCCCGGCCATCAAATACGACCTAAGGAACCATAGTAACCACCCCACCATGATCGTTCCTCATTTTTAGCGTTTTTCGGCTGGACAACTAGAATTCCGCGCGATTCCCATATTTTTGTGTGTTATAGCCCACACCTTCCGAGTGGTCCTGGGACCTCCGGACCCCTATCGCCTAAAATTTTTCCGGACTATCAAATAAGACCAAAGGAACCATAGTCACCGCCCTGCCAAGATCTTTCCATATTTGTTGCGTTTTTCGGCCAAAAAACTAGAATTCCGCCCGATTACAATATTTTTGTCTGCTATTGCCCATCCTTCCAAGTTGTTCCGGGACCCCCGGACCCCGATCGCCTAAAATTTTTCCGGGCCGTCAAATACGACCTAAGGAACCATAGTAACCACCCCGCCATCATCGTTTCTCATTTTTTGCATATTTTGGCCAAAAAACTAGAATTACGCCCGATTCCCATATTTTCGTGTGCTATACCCACGCCTTCCAAATGGTCCGGGGAGCCGCGGACCCCGATCGCCTAAAATGTTTCCGGACTATCAAATACATCCTAAGGTATCATAGTCACCGCCCCACCATGATCGTTCCAAATGCTTTGCATTTTTCGGCCAAAAAATTATAACTCCGCGCGATTTGCATATTTTAGTGTGCTATAGCTTACGCCTTCCGAGTGGTCCCGGGAGCCGTGGACCCCGATCGCCTAAAATTTTCCGGGCCATCAAATATGACCTAAGGAACCATAGTCACCGCCCTGCCATGATCGTTCCTCATTTATTGCGGTTTTCGTCCAAAAAACTAGAATTCCGCTCGATTACCATATTTTTGTGTGCTATTGCCCACGACTTCCGAGTGGGCCGGGCCGCCGGACTCGGATCGCCTAAAAAAATTTCGGGCCATCAATTAAGACCTAAGGAACCATAGTCACCGCCTCGGCATGATCGTTCCTCATTTTTTGCATTTTTTGGCCAAAAAACTAGAATTACGCCCGATTCCCATATTTTTGTATGCTATCGCCCACGCCTTCCGAGTGGGTCGGGGCCCCCGGAGCCGGATCGCCTAAAAATTTTCCGGACTATCAAATACGACCTAAGGAACCATAGTCACCTCCACGCCATGATCGTTCCTCATTTTTTATAGACCACACCTTCTGAGTGGTCCTGGGACCTCCGGACCACTATCGCCTAATATTTTTCCGGACTATCAAATACGACCTAAGGAACCATAGTATCTGCCCCGCCATGATCGTTCCTCATTTTTTGTGTTTTTCGGCCAAACAACTAGAATTCCGCGCGATCCCATATTTTTGTGTGTTATAGCCCACGCCTTCCGAGTGGTGCCGGGTCTCCGGACCCCTATCACCTAAAATTTTTCCGGACTATCAAATACGACCTAAGGAACCATAGTATCCGTCCCGCCATGATCGTTCCTCATTTTTTGCATTTTTCGGCCAAACAACTAGAATTCCGCGCAATTCCCATATTTTCCTGTCCTATAGCCCACGCCTTCCAAGTGAACCCGGGAACTCCGGACCCCTATCGCCTAAAATTTTTCCGGACTATCAAATACGACCTAAGGAACCATAGTCACCGTCCAGCCATGATAATTCCTCTTTTGTTGCGTTTTTCGGCCAAAAAACTAGAATTCCGCCCGATTACAATATTTTTGTGTGCTATTGTCCACCCTTCCATGTGGTTCCGGGACCCCAGGGCCCCAATTGCCTAAAATTTTTCCGGGCCAATAAATATGACCTAAGGAACCATAGTAACCGCCCCTCCATCATCGTTTCTCATTTTTTGCATATTTCGGCCAAAAAACTAGAATTACGCCCGATTCCCATATTTTCGTGTGCTATACCCACGCCTTCCAAGTGGTCCGGGGACCCACGCATTGCGAGTGGTCCCAAGTGCCGCGGACCCCGATCGCCTAAAATTTTTCCGAGCAATCAAATACGACCTAAGGAACCATAGTATCCGCCCCGCCATGATCGTTCCTTATTTTTTGCATTTTTCGGCCAAACAACTAGAATTCCGCGCGATTCCCATATTTTTGTGTGTTATAGCCCACACCTTCCGAGTGGTCCCGGGACCTCCGGACCACTATCGCCTAAAATATTTCCGGACTATCAAATATGACCTAAGGAACCATAGTCACCGCCCAGCCATGATCATTCCTAGTTTTTTTCGTTTTTCGGCCAAAAAACTAGAATTCCGCGCGATTCCCATATTTTCGTGTCCTATTGCCCAAGCCTTCCAAGTGAACCCGGGAACTCCGGACCCCTATTGCCTAAAAATTTTCCGGACTATCAAATACGACCTAAGGAACCATAGTCACCACCTAGCCATGATCATTCCTCATTTGTTGCGTTTTTTCGGCCAAAACACTAGAATTCCGCCCGATTACAATATTTTTGTGTGCTATTGCCCACCCTTCCAAGTTGTTCCTGGACCCCCGAACCCCGATCGCCTAAAATTTTTCCGGGCCGTCAAATACGACCTAAGGAACCATAGTAACCGAATTCCCATATTTTCGTGTGCTATACCCACGCCTTCCAAGTGGTCCGGGGAGCCGCAGACCCCGATCGCCTAAAAGTTTTCCGGACTATCAAATACGTCCTAAGGTACCATAGTCACCGCCCCACCATGATCATTCCAAATGCTTTGCATTTTTCGGCCAACAAATTAGAACTCCGCGCGATTTGCAAATTTTAGTGTGCTATAGCTTACGCCTTCCGAGTGGTCCCGGGAGCCGTGGACCCCGATCGCCTAAAATTTTCCGGGCCATCAAATACGACCTAAGGAACCATAGTCACCGCCCCGCCATGATCGTTCCTCATTTATTGCGGTTTTCGTCCAAAAAACTAGAATTCCGCTCGATTACCATATTTTTGTGTGCTATTGCCCACGCCTTCCGAGTGGGCCGGGCCACCGGACTCGAATCGCCTAAAAAAATTTCGGGCCATCAATTAGGACCTAAGGAACCATAGTCACCACCTCGCCATGATCGTTCCTCATTTTTTGCATTTTTTGGCCAAAAAACTAGAATTCCGCCCGATTCCCATATTTTTGTGTGCTATCGCCCACGCCTTCCGAGTGGGTCGGGCCCCCCGGAGCCGGATCACCTAAAAATTTTCTGGACTATCAAATACGACCTAAGGAACCATATTCACCGCCCCGCCATGATCGTTCCTAGTCTTTTGCGTTTTTCAGCCAAAAAACTAGAATTTCGCGCGATTTCCATATTTTCGTGTGCTTTAGCCCACGCCTTCCAAGGGGTCCCGGGAACCCCGAACCCCGATCGCCTAAAATTTTTCCGGGCCATCAAATACGACTTAAGGAACCATAGTAACCACCCCGCCATAATCGTTCCTCATTTTTTGCGTTTTTCGGCCAGACAACTAGAATTCTGCGCGATTCCCATATTTTTGTGTGTTATAGCCTATGCCTTCCGAGTGGTCCCGGGACCTCCTGACCCCTATCGCCTAAAATTTTTCCGGACTATCAAATGCGACCTAAGGAACCATAGTATCCGCCCCGCCATGATCGTTCCTTATGTTTTGTGTTTTTCGGCCAAACAACTAGAATTCCGCGCGTTTCCCATATTTTTGTGTGTTATAGCCCACACCTTCCGAGTGGTCCCGGGACCTCCGGACCCCTATGGCATAAAATTTTTCCGGACTATCAAATATGACCTAAGGAACCATAGTATCCGCCCCGCCATTATCGTTCCTCATTTTTTGCGTTTTTCGGCCAAACAACTAGAATTCCGCGCGATCCCATATTTTTGTGTGTTATAGCCCACGCCTTCCGAGTGGTCCAGGGTCTCCGGACCCCTATCGCCTAAAACTTTTCTGGACTATCAAATACGACCTAAGGAACCATAGTATCCGCCCCACCATGATCGTTACTCAATTTTTGCGTTTTTCGGCCAAACAACTAGAATTCCGCGCGATTCCCATATTTTTGTGTGTTATAGCCCACGCGTTCCGAGTGTTCCCGACACCTCCGGACCCCTATCGCCTAATATTTTTCCGGACTATCAAATAAGACCAAAGGAACCATAGTCACCGCCCTGCCAAGATCTTTCCACATTTTTTGCATGTTACTGAAAATGACCTAGAATTTCGCCCGATTCTCATATTTTCGTGTGCTATACCCACGCATTCCGAGTGGTCCCAAGAGCCGCAGACCCCGAACGCCTAAAATTTTTCCAGGCAATCAAATACGACCTAAGGAACCATAGTATCCGCCCCGCCATGATCGTTCCTTATTTTTTGCATTTTTCGGCTAAACAACTAGAATTCCGCGCTATTCCCATATTTTTGTGTGTTAGCCCACACCTTCCGAGTGGTCCCGGGACCTCCGGACCCCTATCGCCTAAAATTTTTCCGGACTATCAAATAAGACCTAAGGAACCATAGTATCCGCCCCGCCATAATCGTTCCTTATTTTTTGCGTTTTTCGGTCAAACAACTAGAATTCCGCGCGATCCTATATTTTTGTGTGTTATAGCCCACGCCTTCTGAGTGGTCCCGGGCCTCCGGACCCCTATCGCCTAAAATTTTTCCGGACTATCAAATATGACCTAAGGAACCATAGTATCCGCCCCGCCATGATAGTTCCTCATTTTTTGCGTTTTTCGGCCAAACAACTAGAATTTCGCGCGATCCCATATTTTTGTGTGTTATAACCCACGCGTTCCGAGTGTTCCCGTATCCTCCGGACCCCTATCGCCTAATATTTTTCCGGACTATCAAATAAGACCAAAGGAACCATAGTCACCGCCCTGCCAAGATCTTTCCACATTTTTTGCATGTTACTGAAAAAGACCTAGAATTTCGCCCGATTCCCATATTTTCGTGTGCTATACCCACGCATTCCGAGTGGTCCCAAGAGCCGCGGACCCCGATCGCCTAAAATTTTTCCGAGAAATAAAATACGACCTAAGGAACCATAGTATCCACCCCGCCATGATCGTTCCTTATTTTTTGTGTTTTTCGGCCAAACAACTAGAATTCCGCGCGATTCCCATATTTTCGTGTCCTATAGCCCACGCCTTCCGAGTGGGTCGTGCCCCCCGCACTCGGATCACCTAAAAAGTTTTTGGGCCATCAAATAAGACCTAAGGAGCCATATTCACCTTCCCGCCATGATCGTTTCTCATTTTTTGCATTTTTCGGCAAAACAACTAGAATTCCGCCGGATTCCCATATTTTCGTGTGCTATACCCACGCCTTACAAGTGGTCCCGCGTCTCCGGACCCCTATCGCCTAATATTTTTCCGGACTATCAAATAAGACCAAAGGAATCATAGTCACCGCCCTGCCAAGATCTTTCCACATTTTTTGCATGTTACTGAAAAAGACCTAGAATTTCGCTCGATTCCCATATTTTCGTGTGCAATACCCACGCATTCCGAGTGGTCCCAAGAGCCGCGGACCCCGATCGCCTAAAATTTTTCCGGGCAATCAAATACGACCTAAGGAACCATAGTATCCGCCCCGCCATGATCGTTCCTTATTTTTTGCATTTTTCGGCCAAACAACTAGAATTCCGCGCGATTCCCATATTTTTGTGTGTTATAGCCCACACCTTCCGAGTGGTCCCGGGACCTCCGGACCCCTATCGCCTAAAATTTTTCCGGACTATCAAATACGACCTAAGGAACCATAGTATCCGCCCCGCCATGATTGTTCCTCATTTTTTGCGTTTTTCGGCCAAACAACTAGAATTCCGCGCAATCCCATTTTTTTGTGTGTTATAGCCCACGCCTTCCGAGTGGTCCCGGGTCTCCGGACCCCTATCGCCTAAAATTTTTCCTGACTATCAAATACGAGCTAAGGAACCATTGTATCCGCCCTGCCATGATCGTTACTCAATTTTTGCGTTTCTCGGCCAAACAACTAGAATTCCGCGTGATTTCCATATTTTCATGTGCTTTAGCCCACGCCTTCCAAGGGGTCACGGTAACCCCGAACCCCGAACCCCGATCGCCTAAAAAATTTTTGGGCCATCAAATACGACCTAAGGAACCATAGTAACCACCCCGCCATGATCGTTCCTCATTTTTTGCATTTTTCGGCCAAACAACTAGAATTCCGCTCGATTCCCATATTTATCTGTGTTATAGCCCACGCCTTCCGAGTGGTCCCGGGACCTCCTGACCCCTTTCGCCTAAAATTTTTCCGGACTATCAAATACGACCTAAGGAACCATAGTATCTGCCCCGTCATGATCGTTACTCAATGTTTGCGTTTTTCGGCCAAACAACTAGAATTCCGCGCGATTCCCATATTTTTGTGTCTTATAGCCCACGCGTTCTGAGTGTTCCCGGGACCTCCAGACCCCTATCGCCTAATATTTTTCCGGACTATCAAATAAGACCAAAGGAACCATAGTCACCGCCCTGCCAAGATCTTTCCACATTTTTTGCATGTTACTGAAAAAGACCTAGAATTTCGCCCGATTCCCATATTTTCGTGTGCTATACCCACGCATTCCGAGTGGTCCCAAGAGCCGCGGACCCCGATCGCCTAAAAGTTTTCCGGGCAATCAAATACGACCTAAGGAACCATAGTATCCGCCCCGCCATGATCGTTCCTTATTTTTTGCATTTTTCGGCCAAACAACTAGAATTCCGCGCTATTCCCATATTTTTGTGTGTTAGCCCACACCTTCCGAGTGGTCGCGGGACCTCCAGACCCATATCGCCTAAAATTTTTCCGGACTATCAAATACGAACTAAGGAACTATAGTATCTGCCCCCCCATAATCGTTCCTCATTGTTTGTGTTTTTTGGCCAAACAACTATAATTCCGCGCGATCCCATATTTTTGTGTGTTATAGCCCTCACCTTCCGAGTGGCCCCGGGTCTCCGGACCCCTATCGCTTAAAATTTTTCCGGACTATCAAATACGACCTAAGGAACCATAGTATCCGCCCCGCCATGATCGTTACTCAATTTTTGCGTTTTTCGGCCAAACAACTAGAATTCCGCGTGATTCCCATATTTTTGTGTGTTATAGCCCACGCGTTCCGAGTGTTCCCGGGACCTCCGGACCCATCGCCTAATATTTTTTTGGACTATCAAATAAGACCAAAGGAACCATACTCACCGCCCTGCCAAGATCTTTCCACATTTTTTGCATGTTACTCAAAAAGACCTAGAATTTTGCCCGATTCCCTTATTTTCGTGTGCTATACCCACGCATTCCGAGTGGTCCCAAGAGCCGCGGACCCTGATCGCCTAAAATTTTTCGGGCAATCAAATACGACCTAAGGAACAATAGTATCCGCCTCGCCATGATCGTTCCTTATTTTTTGCATTTTTCGGCCAAACAACTAGAATTCCGCGCTATTCCCATATTTTTGTGTGTTAGCCCACACATTCCGAGTGGTCCTGGGACCTCCGGACCCCTATTGCCTAAATTTTTTCCGAACTATCAAATACGACCTAAGGAACCATAGTATCCGCCCCGCCATGATCGTTCCTCATTTTTTGTGTTTTTCGGCCAAACAACTAGAATTCCGCGCGATCCCATATTTTTGTGTGCCCACGCCTTCCGAGTAGTCCCGGGTCTCCGGACCCCGATCCCCTAAAATTTTTCCGGGCCGTCAAATACGACCTATGGAACCATAGTAACCGCCCCGCCATCATCGTTTCTCATTTTTTGAGTTTTTCGGCCAAACAACTAAAATTCCGCGCGATTCCCATATTTTTGTGTGTTATAGCCCACGCCTTCCGAGTGGTCCCGGGAACTCCGAACCCCTATCGCCTAATATTTTTTCGGACTATCAAATAAGACCAAAGGAACCATAGTCACCGCACTGCCAAGATCTTTCCACATTTTTTGCATGTTACTGAAAAAGACCTAGAATTTCGCCCGATTCCCATATTTTTGTGTGCTATACCCACGCATTCCCAGTGGTCCCAAGAGCCGCGGACCCCGATCGCCTAAAATTTTTCCGAGCAATAAAATACGACCTAAGGAACCATAGTATCCGCCCCGCCATGATCGTTCCTTATTTTTTGCGTTTTTCGGCCAAACAACTAGAATTCCGCGCGATTCCCATATTTTCGTGTGCTATAGCCCACGCCTTCTGAGTGGGCCGTGCCCCCTGCACTCGGATCACCTAAAAAGTTTTTGGGCCATCAAATAAAACCTAAGGAACCATATTCACCTTCCCGCCATGATCGTTTCTCATTTTTTGCATTTTTCGGCAAAACAACTAGAATTCCGCCCGATTCCTATATTTTCGTGTGCTATACCCACGCCTTACAAGTGGTCCCGCATCTCCGGACCTCTATCGCCTAATATTTTTCCGGACTATCAAATAAGACCAAAGGAATAATAGTCACCGCCCTGCCAAGATCTTTCCACATTTTTTGCATGTTACTAAAAAAGACCTAGAATTTCGCTCGATTCCCATATTTTCGTGTGCTATACCCACGCATTCCGAGTGGTCCCAAGAGCCGCGGACCCCGATCGCCTAAAATTTTTCCGGGCAATCAAATATGACCTAAGGAACCATATTATCCGCCCCGCCATGATCGTTCCTTATTTTTTGCGTTTTTCGGCCAAACAACTAGAATTCCGCGCGATTCCCATATTTTTGTGTGTTATAGCCCAAACCTTCCGAGTGGTCCCGGGACCTCCGGACCCCTATCGCCTAAAATTTTTCCGGACTATCAAATACGACCTAAGGAACCATAGTATCCGCCCCGCCATGATCGTTCCTCATTTTTTGCATTTTTTGGCCAAAATACTAGAATTCCTCCCGATTCACATATTTTTGTCTGCTATCGCCCACGCCTTCCGAGTGGGTCGGGCCCCCGGAGCCGGATCGCCTAAAAATTTTTCGGACTATCAAATACGACCTAAGGAAGCATAGTCACCGCCCTGCCATGATCGTTCCTAGTCTTTTGTGTTTTTCAGCCAAAAAATTAGAATTCCGCGCGATTTTCATATTTTTGTGTGCTTTAGCCCACGCCTTCCAAGGGGTCCCGGGAACCCCGAACCTCGATTGCCTAAAAAATTTTCGGGCCATCAAATACGACCTAAGGAACCATAGTAACCGCCCCGCCATGATCGTTCCTCATTTTTTGCGTTTTTCGGCCAAACAACTAGAATTTCGCTCGATTCCCATATTTTTAGGTGTTATAGCCCACGCCTTCCGAATGGTCCCGGGACCTCCTGACCCCTATTGCCTAAAATTTTTCCGGACTATCAAATACGACCTAAGGAACCATAGTATCCACCCCGCCATGATCGTTCCTCATTTTTTGCGTTTTTCGGCCAACCAACTAGAATTCCGCGCAATCTCATATTTTTGTGTGTTATAACCCAAGCCTTCCGAGTGGTCCCGGGTCTCCGGACCCCTATCGCCTAAAATTTTTCCGGACTATCAAATAAGACCTAAGGAACCATAGTCACCGCCCAGCCAAGATCGATCCTAGTTTTTTTCGATTTTCGGCCAAAAACCTAGAATTCCGCGCGATTCCCATATTTTTGTGTCCTATAGCCCATGCCTTCCAAGTGAACCCGGGAACACCGGACCCCTATCTCCTAAAATTTTTCCGGACTATCAAATACGACCTAAGGAACCATAGTCACCGCCCAGCCATTATCATTCCTCATTTGTTGCGTTTTTTGGCCAAATAACTAGAATTCCGCGCGATTCCCATATTTTTGTGTGTTAGCCCACACCTTCCGAGTGGTCTCGGGACCTCCGGACCCCTATCGCCTAAAATATTTCCGGACTATCAAATACGACCTAAGGAACCATAGTATCTACCCCGCCATGATCGTTCCTCATTTTTTGTGTTTTTCGGCCAAACAACTAGAATTCCGCGCGATCCCATATTTTTGTGTGTTATAGCCCACGCCTTCCGAGTGGTCCCGGGTCTCCGGACCCCTATCACCTAAAATTTTTCCGGACTATCAAATACGACCTAAGGAACCATAGTATCTACCCCGCCATGATCGTTACTCATTTTTTGTGTTTTTCGGCCAAATAACTAGAATTCCGCGCGATTCCCATATTTTTGTGTGTTATAACCCACGCGTTCGAGTGTTCCCGGGACCTCCGGACCCCTATCGCCTAATATTTTTCCAGACTATCAAATAAGACCCAAGGAACCATAGTCACCGCCCTGCCAAGATCTTTCCACATTTTTTGCATGTTACTGAAAAAGACCTAGAATTTCGCGCGATTCCCATATTTTCGTGTGCTATACCCACGCATTCCGAGTGGTCCCAAGAGCCGAGGACCCCGATCGCCTAAAAATTTTCCGGGCAATCAAATACGATCTAAGGAACCATAGTATCCGCCCTGCCATGATCATTCCTTATTTTTTGCATTTTTCGGCCAAACAACTAGAATTCCGCGCGATTCCCATATTTTCGTGTCCTATTGCCCACGCCTTCCAAGTGAACCCGGGAACTCCGGACCCCTATCGCCTAAATTTTTTCCGGACTATCAAATACGACTTAAGGAACCATAGTCACCGCCCAGCCATGATCATTCCTCATTTGTTGAGTTGTTCGGCCAAAAAACTAGAATTTCGCCCGATTACAATATTTTTGTGTGCTATTGCCCACCCTTCCAAGTGGTTCCGGGACCCCCGGACCCCGATCGCCTAAAATTTTTCCGGGCCGTCAAATACGACCTAAGGAACCATAGTAACCGCCCTGCCAAGATCTTTCAACATTTTTTCGTTGTTACTGAAAAAGACCTTGAATTTCGCCCGATTCCCATATTTTCGTGTGCTATAGCCACGCATTCCGAGTGTTCCCAAGAGCCGCGGACCCCGATCGCCTAAAATTTGTCCGGGCAATCAAATACGACCAAAGGAACCATAGTATCCGCCCAGCCATGATCGTTCCTTATTTTTTGCGTTTTTCGGCCAAACAACTAGAATTCCGCGCGATTCCCATATTTTTGTGTGTTATAGCCCACGCCTTCCGAGTGGTCCCGGGTCTCCGGACCCCTATCGCCTAAAATTTTTCCGGACTATCAAATACGACCTAAGGAACCATAGTATCCGCCCCGCCATGTTCGTTACTCAATTTTTGCGTTTTTCGGCCAAACAACTAGAATTCCGCGCGATTCCCATATTTTTGTGTGTTATAGCCCACACGTTCCGAGTGTTCCCGGGACCTCCGGACCCCTATCACCTAATATTTTGCTGGACTATCAAATAAGACCAAAGGAACCATAGTCACCGCCCTGCCAAGATCTTTCCACATTTTTTGCATGTTACTGAAAAAGACCTAGAATTTCGCCCGATTCCCATATTTTCGTGTGCTATACCCACGCATTCCGAGTGGTCCCAAGAGCCGCGGACCCCGATCGCCTAAAATTTTTCCGGGCAATCAAATACGACCTAAGGAACCATAGTATCTGCCCCGCCATAATCGTTCCTTATTTTTTGTGTTTTTCGGCCAAACAACTAGAATTCCGCGCGATCCCATATTTTTTTGTGTTATAGCCCACGCCTTCCTAGTGGTCCCAAGAGCCGCGGACCCCGATCGCCTAAAATTTTTCTGGGCCGTCAAATACGACCTAAGGAACCATAGTCACCGCCCAGCAATGATCATTCCTCATTGGTTGCGTTTTTCGGCCAAAAAACTAGTTTTCCGCCCGATTACAATATTTTTGTTTGCTATTGCCCACCCTTCCAAGTGGTTCCGGGACCCCCGGACCCCGATCGCCTAAAATTTTTCCGGGCCGTCAAATACGACCTAAGGAACCATAGTAACCGCCCCGCCATCATCGTTTCTCATTTTTCGGCCAAAAAACTAGAATTACGCCCGATTCCCATATTTTCGTGTGCTATACCCATGCCTTCCAAGTGGTCCGAGGAGCCGCGGACCACGATCGCCTAAAAATTTTTTGGACTATCAAATACGACCTAAGGTACCATAGTCACCGCCCCACCATGATCGTTCCAAATGCTTTGCATTTTTCGGCCAAAAAACTAGAACTCCGAGCGATTTGCATATTTTACTGTGCTATAGCTTACGCCTTCCGAGTGGTCTCGGGAGCCGTGGACCCCGATCGCCTAAAATTTTCCGGGCCATCAAATACGACCTAAGGAACCATAGTCACCGCCCCGCCAAGATCTTTCCTCATTTATTGCATTTTTCGGCCAAAAAACTAGAATTCCGCTCGATTACCATATTTTTGTGTGCTGTTGCCCACGCCTTCCGAGTGGGCCGGGCCGCCGGACTCGGATCGCCTAAAAACTTTTCGGGCCATCAATTAGGACCTAAGGAACCATAGTCACCACCTCGCCATGATCGTTCCTCATTTTTTGCATTTTTTGGCCAAAAAACTAGAATTCCGCCCGATTTCCATATTTTTTTGTGTTATAGCCCACGCCTTCCGAGTGGTCCCGGGTCTACGGACCCCTATCGCCTAAAATTTTTCCGGACTATCAAATACGACCTAAGGAACCATAGTATCCGCCCCGCCATGATCGTTACTTAATTTTTGCATTTTTCGGCCAAACAACTAGAATTCCGTGCGATTCCCATATTTTTGTGTGTGATAACCCACGCGTTCGAGTGTTCCCGGGACCTCCGGACCCCTATCGCCTAATATTTTTCCGGACTATCAAATAAGACCAAACGAACCATAGTCACCGCCCTGCCAAGATCTTTCCACATTTTTTGCATGTTACTGAAAAAGACCTAGAATTTCGCCCGATTCCCATATTTTCGTGTGCTATACCCACGCATTCCGAGTGGTCCCAAGAGCCGAGGACCCCGATCGCCTAAAAATTTTCCGGGCAATCAAATACGATCTAAGGAACTATAGTATCCGCCCCGCCATGACCGTTCCTTATTTTTTGCGTTTTTCGGCCAAACAACTAGAATTCCGCGCGATTCCCATATTTTCGTGTCCTATTGCCCACGCCTTCCAAGTGAACCCGGGAACTCCGGACCCCTATCGCCTAAAATTTTTCCGGACTATCAAATACGACTTAAGGAACCATAGTCACCGCCCAGCCATGATCATTTCTCATTTGTTGAGTTGTTCGGCCAAAATACTAGAATTCCGCCCGATTACAATATTTTTGTGTGCTATTGCCCACCCTTCCAAGTGGTTCCGGGACCCCCGGACCCCGATCGCCTAAAATTTTTCCGGGCCGTCAAATACGACCTAAGTAACCATAGTAACCGCCCCGCCATCATCGTTTCTCATTTTTTGCATATTTCGGCCAAAAAACTAGAATTACGCCCGATTCCCATATTTTCGTGTGCTATACCCACGCTTTCCAAGTGGTCCGGGGAGCCACGAACCCCGATCGCCTAAAATTTTTCTGGACTATCAAATACGACCTAAGGTACCATAGTCACCGCCCCACCATGATCGTTCCAAATGCTTTGCATTTTTCGGCCAAAAAACTAGAACTCCGCGCAATTTGCATATTTTAGTGTGCTATATAGCTTACGCCGTCCGAGTGGTCCCGGGAGCCGTGGACCCTGATCACCTAAACTTTTCCGGGCCATAAAATATGACCTAAGGAACCATAGTCACCGCCCCGCCATGAGCGTTCCTCATGTTTTGCGTTTTTCGGCCAAAAAACTAGAAGTCCGCGCGATTCCCATATTTTCGTGTCCTATAGCCCACGCCTTCCAAGTGAACCCGGGAACTCCGGACCCATATCGCCTAAAATTTTTTCGGACTATCAAATACGACTTAAGGAACCATAGTCACCGCTCAGCCATGATCATTCCTCATTTGTTGAGTTGTTCGGCCAAAAAACTAGAATTCCGCCCGATTACAATATTTTTGTGTGCTATTGCCCACCCTTCCAAGTGGTTCCGGGACCCCCGGACCCCGATCGCCTAAAATTTTTCCGGGCCGTCAAATACGACCTAAGGAACCATAGTAACCGCCCTGCCAATTTCAACATTTTTTCGTTGTTACTGAAAAAGACCTAGAATTTCGCCCGATTCCCATATTTTCGTGTGCGATACCCACGCCTTCCGAGTGGTCCCAAGAGTCGCGGACCCCTATCGCCTAAAATTTGTCCGGACTATCAAATACGACCTAAGGAACCATAGTATCCGCCCCGCCATGATCGTTCCTCATGTTTTGCGTTTTTCGGCCAAACAACTAGAATTCCGCGCGATCCCATATTTTTGTGTGTTATAACCCACGCGTTCCGAGTGTTCCCGTATCCTCCGGACCCCTATCGCCTAATATTTTTCCGGACTATCAAATAAGACGAAAGGAACCATAGTCACCGCCCTGCCAAGATCTTTCCACATTTTTTGCATGTTACTGAAAAAGACCTTGAATTTCGCCCGATTCCCATATTTTCGTATGTTATACCCACGCATTCCGAGTGGTTCCAAGAGCCGCAGACCGCGATCGCCTAAAATTTTTTCGGGCAATCAAATATGACCTAAGGAACCATAGTATCCGCCCCGCCATGATCGTTCCTTATTTTTTGCGTTTTTCGGCCAAACAACTAGAATTCCGCGCGATTCCCATATTTTTGTGTGTTATAGCCCACACCTTCCGAGTGGTCCCGGGACCTCCGGACCCCTATCGCCTAATATTTTTCCGGACTATCAAATAAGACCAAAGGAACCATAGTCACATTCCTGCCAAGATCTTTCCACATTTTTTGCATGTTACTGAAAAAGACCTAGAATTTCGCTCGATACCCATTTTTTCGTATGCTATACCCACGCATTCCGAGTGGTCCCAAGAGCCGCGGACCCCGATCGCCTAAATTTTTTCTGGGCAATCAAATACGACCTAAGGAACCATAGTATCTGCCCCGCCATGATCGTTCCTTATTTTTTGTGTTTTTCGGCCAAACAACTAGAATTCCGCGCGATCCCATATTTTTCTGTGTTATAGCCCACGCCTTCCGAGTGGTCCCAAGAGCCGCGGACCCCGATCGCCTAAAATTTTTCCGGGCCGTCAAATACGACCTAAGGAACCATAGTCACCGCCCAGCCATAATCATTCCTCATTTGTTGCGTTTTTCGGCCAAAAAACTAGTTTGCCGCCCGATTACAATATTTTTGTTTGCTATTGCCCACCCTTCCAAGTGGTTCCGAGACCCCCGGACCCCGATCGCCTAAAATTTTTCCGGGCCTTCAAATACGACCTAAGGAACTATAGTAACCGCCCCGCCATCATCGTTTCTCATTTTTTGCATTTTTCAGCCAAAAAACTAGAATTACGCCCGATTCCCATATTTTCGTGTGCTATACCCACGCCTTCCAAGTGGTCCGAGGAGCCGCGGACCACGATCGCCTAAAAATTTTTTGGACTATCAAATACGACCTAAGGTACCATAGTCACCGCCCCACCATGATCGTTCCAAATGCTTTGCATTTTTCGGCCAAAAAACTAGAACTCCGAGCGATTTGCATATTTTACTGTGCTATAGCTTACGCCTTCCGAGTGGTCTCGGGAGCCGTGGACCCCGATCGCCTAAAATTTTCCGGGCCATCAAATATGACCTAAGGAACCATAGTCACCGCCCCGCCAAGATCTTTCCTCATTTATTGCATTTTTCGGCCAAAAAACTAGAATTCCGCTCGATTACCATATTTTTGTGTGTTGTTGCCCACGCCTTCCGAGTGGGCCGGGCCGCCGGACTCGGATCGCCTAAAAACTTTTTGGGTCATCAATTAGGACCTAAGGAACCATAGTCACCACCTCGCCATGATCGTTCCTCATTTTTTGAATTTTTTGGCCAAAAAACTAGAATTCCGCCCGATTCCCATATTTTTGTGTGTTATCGCCCACGCCTTCCGAGTGGGCCCGGGACCTCCGGACCCCTATCGCATAATATTTTTCCGGACTATCAAATAAGACCAAAGGAACCATAGTCACCGCCCTGCCAAGATCTTTCCATATTTTTTGCGTGTAACTGAAAAAGACCTAGAATTTCGCCTGATTCCCATATTTTCGTGTGCTATACCCACGCATTCCGAGTGGTTCCAAGAGCCGCAGACCGCGATCGCCTAAAAGTTTTTCGGGCAATCAAATATGACCTAAGGAACCATAGTATCCGCCCTGCCATGATCGTTGCTCATGTTTTGCGTTTTTCGGCCAAACAACTAGAATTCCGCGCGATTCCCATATTTTTGTGTGTTATAGCCCACACCTTCCGAGTGGTCCCGGGACCTCCGGACCCCTATCGCCTAAAATTTTTTTGGACTATGAAATACAACCTAAGGAACCATAATCACCGCCCAGCCATGATCGTTGCTAGTTTTTTTCGTTTTTTCGCCAAAAAACTAGAATTCCGCGCGATTCCCATATTTTCGTGTCCTATAGCCCACGCCTTCCAAGTGAACCCGGGAACTCCGGACCCCTATCGCCTAAAATTTTTCCGGACTATCAAATACGACCAAAGGAACCATAGTCACCGCCCAGCCATGATCATTCCTCATTTGTTGCGTTTTTTCGGCCAAAAAACTAGAATTCTGCCCGATTACAATATTTTTGTTTGCTATTGCCCACCCTTCCAAGTGGTTCCGGGAACCCCGGACCCGATCGCTTAAAATTTTTCCGCGCCATCAAATACGACCTAAGGAACTATAGTAACCGCCCCGCCATCATTGTTTCTCATTTTTTGCATTTTTCGGCCAAAAAACTAGAATTACACCCGATTTTCATATTTTCGTGTGCTATACCCACGCCTTCCAAGTGGTCCGGGAAGACGCGGACCCCGATCGCCTAAAATTTTTCCGGACTATCAAATACGACCTAAGGTACCATAGTCACCGCCCCACCATGATGCTTTGC
The DNA here is from genome assembly GCF_000390325.3 of Nicotiana tomentosiformis. Classification (NCBI taxonomy): domain Eukaryota; kingdom Viridiplantae; phylum Streptophyta; class Magnoliopsida; order Solanales; family Solanaceae; genus Nicotiana; species Nicotiana tomentosiformis. The sequence goes on from NW_027174631.1 coordinate 84,531, forward strand.
ATTTTTTGGTCAAAAAACTAGAACTCCGCGCGATTTGCATATTTTAGTGTGCTATAACTTACGCCTTCCGAGTGGTCCCAGGAGCCGTGGACCCCGATCGCCTAAAATTTTCCGGGCCATCAAATACGACCTAAGGAACCATAGTCACTGCCCCGCCATGATCGTTCCTCATTTATTGCGTTTTTCGGCCAAAACACTAGAATTCCGCTCGATTACCATATTTTTGTGTGCTATTGCCCACGGCTTCCGAGTGGGCCGGGGCGCGGGACTCGGATCGCCTAAAATATTTTCGGGCCATCTATTAGGACCTAAGGAACCATAGTCACCGCCTCTCCATGATCGTTCCTCATTTTCTGCATTTTTTGGCCAAAAAACTTGAATTCAGCCCGATTTCCATAATTTTGTGTACTACGCCCACGCCTTTCGAGTGGGTCGGGCCCCTCGGAGCCGGATCGCCTAAAAATTTTCCGGACTACCAAATACGACCTAAGGAACCATAGTAACCACCCCGCCATGATCATTCCTCATTTTTTGCGTTTTTCGGCCAAACAACTAGAATTCCGCGCGATTCCCATATTTTTGTGTGATATAGCCCACGCCTTCCGAGTGGTCCCGGGTCTCCGGACCCCTATCGCCTAAAATTTTTCCGGACTATCAAATAAGACCTAAGGAACCATAGTAACCTCCCAGACATGATCATTCCTAGTTTTTTTTCCATTTTTCGGCCAAAAAACTAGAATTCCGCGCGATTCCCATATTTTTGTGTCCTATAGCCCACGCCTTCCAAGTGAACCCGGGAACTCCGGACCCCTATCGCCTAAAATTTTTCCGGACTATCAAATACGACCTAAGGAACCATAGTCACCGCCCAGCCATGATCATTCCTCATTTGTTGCGTTTTTCGGCCAAAAAACTAGAATTCCGCCCGATTACAATATTTTTGTGTGCTATTGCCCACCCTTCCAAGTGGTTCCGGGACCCCCGGACCCCGATCGCCTAAAATTTTTCCGGGCCGTCAAATACGACCTAAGGAACCATAGTAACCGCCCCGCCATCATCGTTTCTCATTTTTTGCATTTTTCGGCCAAAAAACTAGAATTACGCCCGATTCCCATATTTTCGTGTGCTATACCCACGCCTTCCAAGTGGTCCGGGGAGCCGCGGACCCCGATCGCCTAAAATTTTTCCGGACTATCAAATACGACCTAAGGTACCATAGTCACCGCCCCACCATGATCGTTCCAAATGCTTTGCATTTTTCGGCCAAAAAACTAGAACTCCGCGCGATTTGCATATTTTAGTGTGCTATAACTTACGCCTTCCGAGTGGTCCCAGGAGCCGTGGACCCCGATCGCCTAAAATTTTCCGGGCCATCAAATACGACCTAAGGAATCATAGTCACCGCCCCGCCATGATCGTTCCTCATTTATTGCATTTTTCGGCCAAAAAACTAGAATTCCGCTCGATTACCATATTTTTGTGTGCTATTGCCCACGCCTTCTGAGTGGGCCGGGCCGCCGGACTCGGATCGCCTAACAAATATTCGGGCCATAAATTAGGACCTAAGGAACCATAGTCACCGCCTCGCCATGATTGTTCCTCATTTTTTGCATTTTTTGGCCAAAAAACTAGAATTTCGCCCGATTCCCATATTTTTGTGTGCTATCGCCCACGCCTTCCGAGTGGGTCGGGGCCCCCGGAGCCGGATCGCCTAAAAATTTTCCGGACTATCAAATACGACCTAAGGAACCATAGTTAACGCCCCGCCATGATCGTTCCTAGTCTTTTGCGTTTTTCAGCCAAAAAATTAGAATTCCGCGCGATTTTCATATTTTCGTGTGCTTTAGCCCACGCCTTCCAAGGGGTCCCGGGAACCCCGAACCCTGAACCCCGATCGCCTAAAAATTTTCCGGGCCATCAAATACGACCTAAGGAACCATAGTAACCACCCCGCCATGATCGTTCCTCATTTTTTGCGTTTTTCGGCAAAACAACTAGAATTCCGCGCGATTCCCATATTTTTGTGTGTTATAGCCCACGCCTTCCGAGTGTTCACGGGACCTCCTGACCCCTATCGCCTAAAATTTTTCCGGACTATCAAATACGACCTAAGGAACCATAGTATCCGCCTCGCCATGATCGTTCCTCATTTTTTGCATTTTTTGGCCAAACAACTAGAATTCCGCGCGATTCCCATATTTTTGCGTGTTATAGCCCACGCCTTCCGAGTGGTCCCGGGACCTCCTGACCCCTATCGCCTAAAATTTTTTCGGACTATCAAATACGACCTATGGAACCATAGTATCCGCCCCGCCATGATCGTTCCTCATTTTTTGCGTTTTTCGGCCAAACAACTAGAATTCCGCGCGATTCCCATATTTTTGCCCAAGCCTTCCGAGTGGTCCCGGGACCTCCGGACCCCTATCGCCTAATATTTTTCCGGACTATCAAATAAGACCAAAGGAACCATAGTCACTGCCCTGTCATGATCTTTCCACATTTTTTGCATGTTAATGAAAAAGACCTAGAATTTTGCCCGATTCCCATATTTTCGTGTGCTATACCCTCGCATTCCGAGTGGTCCCAAGAGCCGCGGACCCCGATCGCCTAAAAATTTTCCAGGCAATCAAATACGACCTAAGGAACAATAGTATCCGTCCCGCCATGATCGTTCCTTATTTTTTGCATTTTTCGGCCAAACAACTAGAATTCCGCGCGATTGCCATATTTTTGTGTGTTATAGCCCACACCTTCCGAGTGGTCCCGGGACCTCCGGACCCCTATCGCCTAAAATTTTTCCGGACTATCAAATACGACCTAAGGAACCATAGTATCCGCCCCGCCATGATCGTTCCTCATTTTTTGTGTTTTTCGGCCAAACAACTAGAATTTCGCGCGATCCCATATTTTTGTGTGTTATAGCCCACGCCTTCCGAGTGGTCCCGGGTCTCCGGACCCCTATCGCCTAAATTTTTTCCGGACTATCAAATAAGACCTAAGGAACCATAATCAATGCCCAGCCATGATCGTTCCCAGTTTTTTCTATTTTTCGGCCTAAAAACTAGAATTCCGTGCGATTCCCATATTTTCGTGTCCTATAGCCCACGCCTTCCAAGTGAACCCGGGAACTCCGGACCCCTATCGCCTAAAATTTTTCCGGACTATCAAATACGACCTAAGGAACCAAAGTCACCGCCCAGCCATGATCATTCCTCATTTGTTGCGTTTTTCGGCCAAACAACTAGAATTCCGCCCGATTACAATATTTTTGTGTGCTATTGCCCACCCTTCCAAGTGGTTCCGGGACCTCCGGACCCCGATCGCTTAAAATTTTTCCGAGCCGTCAAATACAACCTAAGGAACCATAGTAACCGCCCCGCCATCATAGTTTCTCATTTTTTGCATTTTTCGGCCAAAAAACTAGAATTACGCCCGATTCCCATATTTTCGTGTGCTATACCCACGCCTTCCAAGTGGTCCGGGGAGCCGCGGACCCCGATCGCCTAAAATTTTTTCGGACTATCAAATACGACTTAAGGTACTATAGTCACCGCCCCACCATGATCGTTCCAAATACTTTGCACTTTTCGGCCAAAAAACTAGAACTCCGCGCGATTTGCATATTTTAGTGTGCTATAGCTTACGCCTTCCGAGTGGTCCCGGGAGCCGTGGACCCCGATCGCCTAAAATTTTCCGGGCCATCAAATATGACCTAAGGAACCATAGTCACCGCCCCACCATGATCGTTCCTCATTTATTGCGTTTTTGGCCAAAAAACTAGAATTCCGCTCGATTACCATATTTTTGTGTGCTATTGCCCACGCCTTCCGAGTGGGCCGGGCCGCCGGTCTCGGATTGCCTAAAAACTTTTCGGGCTATCAATTAAGACCTAAGGAACCATAGTCACCGCCCCGCCATGATCGTTCCTCATTTTTTGTGTTTTTCGGCCAAACAACTAGAATTCCGCGCGAACCCATATTTTTGTGTGTTATAGCCCACGCCTTCCAAGTGGTCCCGGGTCTCCGGACCCCTATCGCCTAAATTTTTTCCGGACTGTCAAATAAGACCTAAGGAACAATAGTCACCGCCCAGCCATGATCGTTCCTAGTTTTTTCTGTTTTTCTGCCAAAAGACTAGAATTCCTCGCGATTCCCATATTTTCGTGTCCTATGGCCCACGCCTTCCAAGTGAACCCGGGAACTCCGGACCCCTATCGCCTAAACTTTTTTCGGACTATCAAATACGACCTAAGGAACCATAGTCACCGCCCAGCCATGATCATTCCTCATTTGTTGCGTTTTTCGGCCAAACAACTAGAATTCCGCCCGATTACAATACTTTTGTGTGCTATTGCCCACCCTTCCAAGTGGTTCCGGGACCCCCGGACCCTGATCGCCTAAAATTTTTCCGGGCCGTCAAATACGACCTAAGGAACCATAGTAACCACCCCGCCATCATCGTTTCTCATTTTTTGCATTTTTCGGCCAAAAAACTAGAATTACGCCCGATTCCCATATTTTCGTGTGCTATACCCACGCCTTCCAAGTGGTCCGGGGAGCCGCGGACCCCGATGGCCTAAAATTTTTCCGGACTATCAAATACGACCTAAGGTACCATAGTCACCGCCCCACCATGATCGTTCCAAATGCTTTGCATTTTTCGGCCAAAAAACTAGAACTCCGCGCGATTTGCATATTTTAGTGTGCTATAGCTTACGCCATCCGAGTGGTCCCGGGAGCCGTGGACCCCGATCGCCTAAAATTTTCCGGGCCATCAAATATGACCTAAGGAACCATAGTCACCGCCCCGCCATGATCGTTCCTCATTTATTGCGTTTTTCGGCCAAAAACTAGAATTCCGGTCGATTACCATATTTTTGTGTGCTATTGCCCACGCCTTCCGAGTGGGCCGGGCCGCCGGTCTCGGATTGCCTAAAAACTTTTCGGGCTATCAATTAAGACCTAAGGAACCATAGTCACTGCCCCGCCATTATCGTTCCTCATTTTTTGTGTTTTTCGGCCAAACAACTAGAATTCCGCGCGAACCCATATTTTTGTGCGTTATAGCCCACGCCTTCCGAGTGGTCCCGGGTCTCCGGAGCCGGATCGCCTAAATTTTTTCCGGACTATCAAATAAGACCTAAGGAACCATAGTCACTGCCCAGCCATGATCGTTCCTAGTTTTTTCTGTTTTTCGGCCAAAAGACTAGAATTCCTCGCGATTACCATATTTTCGTGTCCTATGGCCCACGCCTTCCAAGTGAACCCGGGAACTCCGGACCCCTATCGCCTAAAATTTTTTCGGACTATCAAATACGACCTAAGGAACCATAGTCACCGCCCAGCCATGATCATTCCTCATTTGTTGCGTTTTTCGGCCAAACAACTAGAATTCCGCCCGATTACAATATTTTTGTGTGCTATTGCCCACCCTTCCAAGAGGTTCCGGGACCCCGGACCCCGATCGCTTAAAATTTTTCCGGGCTGTCAAATACGACCTAAGGAACAATAGTAACCGCCCCGCCATCATCGTTTCTCATTTTCTACATTTTTCAGCCAAAAAACTAGAATTACGCCCGATTCCCATATTTTCGTGTGCTATACCCACGCCTTCCAAGTGGTCTGGGGAGCCGCGGACCCCGATCGCCTAAAATTTTTCCGGACTATCAAATACGACCTAAGGTACCATAGTCACCGCCCCACCATGATCGTTCCAAATGCTTTGCATTTTTCGGCCAAAAAACTAGAACTCCGCGCGATTTGCATATTTTAGTGTGCTATAACTTACGCCTTCCGAGTGGTCCCAGGAGCCGTGGACCCCGATCGCCTAAAATTTTCCGGGCCATCAAATACGACCTAAGGAATCATAGTCACCGCCCCGCCATGATCGTTCCTCATTTATTGCATTTTTCGGCCAAAAAACTAGAATTCCGCTCGATTACCATATTTTTGTGTGCTATTGCCCACGCCTTCTGAGTGGGCCGGGCCGCCGGACTCGGATCGCCTAACAAATATTCGGGCCATAAATTAGGACCTAAGGAACCATAGTCACCGCCTCGCCATGATTGTTCCTCATTTTTTGCATTTTTTGGCCAAAAAACTAGAATTTCGCCCGATTCCCATATTTTTGTGTGCTATCGCCCACGCCTTCCGAGTGGGTCGGGGCCCCCGGAGCCGGATCGCCTAAAAATTTTCCGGACTATCAAATACGACCTAAGGAACCATAGTTAACGCCCCGCCATGATCGTTCCTAGTCTTTTGCGTTTTTCAGCCAAAAACTAGAATTCCGCGCGATTTTCATATTTTCGTGTGCTTTAGCCCACGCCTTCCAAGGGGTCCCGGGAACCCCGAACCCCGAACCCCGATCGCCTAAAAATTTTCCGGGCCATCAAATACGACCTAAGGAACCATAGTAACCACCCCGCCATGATCGTTCCTCATTTTTTGCGTTTTTCGGCAAAACAACTAGAATTCCGCGCGATTCCCATATTTTTGTGTGTTATAGCCCACGCCTTCCGAGTGTTCACGGGACCTCCTGACCCCTATCGCCTAAAATTTTTCCGGACTATCAAATACGACCTAAGGAACCATAGTATCCGCCTCGCCATGATCGTTCCTCATTTTTTGCATTTTTTGGCCAAACAACTAGAATTCCGCGCGATTCCCATATTTTTGTGTGTTATAGCCCACGCCTTCCGAGTGGTCCCGGGACCTCCTGACCCCTATCGCCTAAAATTTTTTCGGACTATCAAATACGACCTATGGAACCATAGTATCCGCCCCGCCATGATCGTTCCTCATTTTTTGCGTTTTTCGGCCAAACAACTAGAATTCCGCGCGATTCCCATATTTTTGCCCAAGCCTTCCGAGTGGTCCCGGGACCTCCGGACCCCTATCGCCTAATATTTTTCCGGACTATCAAATAAGACCAAAGGAACCATAGTCACTGCCCTGTCAAGATCTTTCCACATTTTTTGCATGTTAATGAAAAAGACCTAGAATTTTGCCCGATTCCCATATTTTCGTGTGCTATACCCTCGCATTCCGAGTGGTCCCAAGAGCCGCGGACCCCGATCGCCTAAAAATTTTCCAGGCAATCAAATACGACCTAAGGAACAATAGTATCCGTCCCGCCATGATCGTTCCTTATTTTTTGCATTTTTCGGCCAAACAACTAGAATTCCGCGCGATTGCCATATTTTTGTGTGTTATAGCCCACACCTTCCGAGTGGTCCCGGGACCTCCGGACCCCTATCGCCTAAAATTTTTCCGGACTATCAAATACGACCTAAGGAACCATAGTATCCGCCCCGCCATGATCGTTCCTCATTTTTTGTGTTTTTCGGCCAAACAACTAGAATTTCGCGCGATCCCATATTTTTGTGTGTTATAGCCCACGCCTTCCGAGTGGTCCCGGGTCTCCGGACCCCTATCGCCTAAATTTTTTCCGGACTATCAAATAAGACCTAAGGAACCATAATCAATGCCCAGCCATGATCGTTCCCAGTTTTTTCTATTTTTCGGCCTAAAAACTAGAATTCCGTGCGATTCCCATATTTTCGTGTCCTATAGCCCACGCCTTCCAAGTGAACCCGGGAACTCCGGACCCCTATCGCCTAAAATTTTTCCGGACTATCAAATACGACCTAAGGAACCAAAGTCACCGCCCAGCCATGATCATTCCTCATTTGTTGCGTTTTTCGGCCAAACAACTAGAATTCCGCCCGATTACAATATTTTTGTGTGCTATTGCCCACCCTTCCAAGTGGTTCCGGGACCCCCGGACCCCGATCGCTTAAAATTTTTCCGAGCCGTCAAATACAACCTAAGGAACCATAGTAACCGCCCCGCCATCATAGTTTCTCATTTTTTGCATTTTTCGGCCAAAAAACTAGAATTACGCCCGATTCCCATATTTTCGTGTGCTATACCCACGCCTTCCAAGTGGTCCGGGGAGCCGCGGACCCCGATCGCCTAAAATTTTTTCGGACTATCAAATACGACTTAAGGTACTATAGTCACCGCCCCACCATGATCGTTCCAAATACTTTGCACTTTTCGGCCAAAAAACTAGAACTCCGCGCGATTTGCATATTTTAGTGTGCTATAGCTTACGCCTTCCGAGTGGTCCCGGGAGCCGTGGACCCCGATCGCCTAAAATTTTCCGGGCCATCAAATATGACCTAAGGAACCATAGTCACCGCCCCACCATGATCGTTCCTCATTTATTGCATTTTTTGGCCAAAAAACTAGAATTCCGCTCGATTACCATATTTTTGTGTGCTATTGCCCACGCCTTCCGAGTGGGCCGGGCCGCCGGTCTCGGATTGCCTAAAAACTTTTCGGGCTATCAATTAAGACCTAAGGAACCATAGTCACCGCCCCGCCATGATCGTTCCTCATTTTTTGTGTTTTTCGGCCAAACAACTAGAATTCCGCGCGAACCCATATTTTTGTGTGTTATAGCCCACGCCTTCCAAGTGGTCCCGGGTCTCCGGACCCCTATCGCCTAAATTTTTTCCGGACTGTCAAATAAGACCTAAGGAACAATAGTCACCGCCCAGCCATGATCGTTCCTAGTTTTTTCTGTTTTTCTGCCAAAAGACTAGAATTCCTCGCGATTCCCATATTTTCGTGTCCTATGGCCCACGCCTTCCAAGTGAACCCGGGAACTCCGGACCCCTATCGCCTAAACTTTTTTCGGACTATCAAATACGACCTAAGGAACCATAGTCACCGCCCAGCCATGATCATTCCTCATTTGTTGCGTTTTTCGGCCAAACAACTAGAATTCCGCCCGATTACAATACTTTTGTGTGCTATTGCCCACCCTTCCAAGTGGTTCCGGGACCCCCGGACCCTGATCGCCTAAAATTTTTCCGGGCCGTCAAATACGACCTAAGGAACCATAGTAACCGCCCCGCCATCATCGTTTCTCATTTTTTGCATTTTTCGGCCAAAAAACTAGAATTACGCCCGATTCCCATATTTTCGTGTGCTATACCCACGCCTTCCAAGTGGTCCGGGGAGCCGCGGACCCCGATCGCCTAAAATTTTTCCGGACTATCAAATACGACCTAAGGTACCATAGTCACCGCCCCACCATGATCGTTCCAAATGCTTTGCATTTTTCGGCCAAAAAACTAGAACTCCGCGCGATTTGCATATTTTAGTGTGCTATAGCTTACGCCATCCGAGTGGTCCCGGGAGCCGTGGACCCCGATCGCCTAAAATTTTCCGGGCCATCAAATATGACCTAAGGAACCATAGTCACCGCCCCGCCATGATCGTTCCTCATTTATTGCGTTTTTCGGCCAAAAAACTAGAATTCCGGTCGATTACCATATTTTTGTGTGCTATTGCCCACGCCTTCCGAGTGGGCCGGGCCGCCGGTCTCGGATTGCCTAAAAACTTTTCGGGCTATCAATTAAGACCTAAGGAACCATAGTCACTGCCCCGCCATGATCGTTCCTCATTTTTTGTGTTTTTCGGCCAAACAACTAGAATTCCGCGCGAACCCATATTTTTGTGCGTTATAGCCCACGCCTTCCGAGTGGTCCCGGGTCTCCGGAGCCGGATCGCCTAAATTTTTTCCGGACTATCAAATAAGACCTAAGGAACCATAGTCACCGCCCAGCCATGATCGTTCCTAGTTTTTTCCGTTTTTCGGCCAAAAAACTAGAATTCCGCGCGATTCCCATATTTTCGTGTCCTATAGCCCACGCCTTCCAAGTGAACCCGGGAACTCCGGACCCCTATCGCCTAAAATTTTTCCGGACTATCAAATACGACCTAAGGAACCATAGTCACCGCCCAGCCATGATCATTCCTCATTTGTTGCGTTTTTCGGCCAAAAAACTAGAATTCCGCCCGATTACAATATTTTTGTGTGCTATTGCCCACCCTTCCAAGTGGTTCCGGGACCCCCGGACCCCGATCGCCTAAAATTTTTCCGGGCCGTCAAATACGACCTAAGGAACCATAGTAACCGCCCCGCCATCATCGTTTCTCATTTTTTGCATTTTTCGGCCAAAAAACTAGAATTACGCCCGATTCCCATATTTTCGTGTGCTATACCCACGCCTTCCAAGTGGTCCGGGGAGCCGCGGACCCCGATCGCCTAAAATTTTTCCGGACTATCAAATACGACCTAAGGTACCATAGTCACCGCCCCACCATGATCGTTCCAAATGCTTTGCATTTTTCGGCCAAAAAACTAGAACTCCGCGCGATTTGCATATTTTAGTGTGCTATAGCTTACGCCTTCCGAGTGGTCCCGGGAGCCGTGGACCCCGATCGCCTAAAATTTTCCGGGCCATCAAATATGACCTAAGGAACCATAGTCACCGCCCCGCCATGATCGTTCCTCATTTATTGCGTTTTTCGGCCAAAAAACTAGAATTCTGCTCGATTACCATATTTTTGTGTGCTATTGCCCACGCCTTCCGAGTGGGCCGGGCCACCGGTCTCGGATCGCCTAGAAAATTTTCGGGCCATCAATTAAGACCTAAGGAACCATAGTCACTGCCTCGCCATGATCGTTCCTCGTTTTTTGCATTTTTTGGCCAAAAAACTAGAATTCTGCCCGATTCCCATATTTTTGTGTGCTATCGCCCACGCCTTCCGAGTGGGTCGGGCCCCCGGAGCCGGATCGCCTAAAAATTTTCTGGACTATCAAATACGACCTAAGGAACCATAGTCACCGCCCGCCATGATCGTTCCTAGTCTTTTGCGTTTTTCAGCCAAAAACTAGAATTTCGCGCGATTTCCATATTTTCGTGTGCTTTAGCCCACGTCTTCCAAGGGGTCCCGGGAACCCCGAACCCCGATCGCCTAAAAATTTTCGGGCCATCAAATACGACCTAAGGAACCATAGTAACCACCCCGCCAATGATCGTTCCTCATTTTTTGCGTTTTTCGGCCAAACAACTAGAATTCCGCGCGATTCCCATATTTTTGTGTGTTATAGCCCACGCCTTCCAAGTGGTCCCGGGACCTCCTGACCCCTATCGCCTAAAATTTTTCTGGACTATCAAATACGACCTAAGGAACCATAGTATCCGACCCACCATGATCGTTCCTCATTTTTTTGCGTTTTTCGGCCAAACAACTAGAATTCCGCGCGATTCCCATATTTTTGTGTGTTATATCCCACGCCTTCCGAGTGGTCCCGGGACCTCCGGACCCCTATCGCCTAATATTTTTCCGGACTATCAAATAAGACCAAAGAAACCATAGTCACTGCCCTGCCAAGATATTTCCACATTTTTTGCATGTTACTGAAAAAGACCTAGAATTTCGCCCGATTCCCTTTTTTTCATATGCTATACCCACGCATTCCGAGTGGTCCCAAGAGCCGCTGACCCCGATCGCCTAAAATTTTTCCTGTCAATCAAATACGACCTAAGGAACTATAGTATCCTCCCCGCCATGATCGTTCCTTATTTTTTGCGTTTTTTGTCCAAACAACTAGAATTCCGCGCGATTCCCATATTTTTGTGTGTTATGGCCCACACCTTCCGAGTGATCCCGGGACCTCCGGACCCCTATCGCCTAAAATTTTTTCGGACTATCAAATACGACCTAAGGAACCATAGTATCCGCCCCGCCATGATCGTTCCTCATTTTTTGCGTTTTTCGGCAAAACAACTAGAATTCCGCGCGATTCCCATATTTTTGTGTGTTATAGTCCACGCCTTCCGAGTGGTCCCGGGACCTCCTGACCCCTATCGCCTAAAATTTTTCCGGACTATCAAATACGACCTAAGGAACCATAGTATCCGACCCACCATGATCGTTCCTCATTTTTTGCGTTTTTCGGCCAAACAACTAGAATTCCGCGCAATTTCCATATTTTTGTGTGTTATATCCCACGCCTTTCGAGTGGTCCCGGGAACTCCGGACCCCTATCGCCTAATATTTTTCCGGACTATCAAATAAGACCAAAGGAACCATAGTCACATTCCTGCCAAGATCTTTCCACATTTTTTGCATGTTACTGAAAAAGACCTAGAATTTCGCTCGATACCCATTTTTTCGTATGCTATACCCACGCATTCCGAGTGGTCCCAAGAGCCGCTGACCCCGATCGCCTAAAATTTTTCCTGGCAATCAAATATGACCTAAGGAACTATAGTATCCGCCCCGCCATGATCGTTCCTTATTTTTTGCGTTTTTTGTCCAAACAACTAGAATTCCGCTCGATTCCCATATTTTTGTGTGTTATGGCCCACACCTTCCGAGTGGTCCCGGGACCTCCGGACCCCAATCGCCTAAAATTTTTCCGGACTATCAAATACGACCTAAGGAACCATAGTATCTGCACCGCCATGATCGTTCCTCATTTTTTGTGATTTTCGGCCAAACAACTAGAATTCCGCGCGATCCCATATTTTTGTGTGTTATAGCCCACGCCTTCCGAGTGGTCCCGGGTCTCCAGACCCCTATCGCCTAAAATTTTTCTTGACTATCAAATAAGACCTAAGGAACCATAGTCACCGCCCAGCCATGATCGTTCCTAGTTTTTTCTGTTTTTCGGCCAAAAAACTAGAATTCCGCGCGATTCCCATATTTTCGTGTCGTATAGCCCACGCCTTCCAAGTGAACCTGGGAACTCCGGACCCCTATCGCCTAAAATTTATCCGGACTATCAAATACGACCTAAGGAACCATAGTCACCGCCCAGCCATGATCATTCCTCATTTGTTGCGTTTTTCGGCCAAAAAACTAGAATTCTGCCCGATTACAATATTTTTGTGTGTTATTGCCCACCCTTCCAAGTGGTTCCGGGACCCACTGACCCCGATCGCCTAAAATTTTTCCGGGCCGTCAAATACGACATAAGGAACCATAGTAACCACCTCGCCATGATCGTTCCTCATTTTTTGCATTTGTCGGCCAAACAACTAGAATTCCGCGCGATTCCCATATTTTTGAGTGTTATAGCCCACGCCTTCCGAGTGGTCCCGGGACCTCCTGACCCCTATCGCCTATTTTTTTTCCGGACTATCAAATACGACCTAAGGAACCATAGTATCCGCCCCGCCATGACCGTTCCTCATTTTTTGCATTTTTCGGCCAAACAACTAGAATTCCGCGCGATTCCCCTATTTTTGTGAGTTATAGCCCACGCCTTCCGAGCGGTCCCGTGTCTCCGGACCCCTATCGCCTAATATTTTTCCGGACTATCAAATAAGACCAAAGGAACCATAGTCACCGCCCTGCCAAGATCTTTCCAAATTACTTGCATGTTACTGAAAGAGACCTAGAATTTCGCCCGATTCCCATATTTTCGTGTGCTATACCCACGCATTCCGAGTGGTCCCAAGAGCCGCGGACCCCGATCGCCTAAAATTTTTCCAGGCAATCAAATACGACCTAAGGAACCATAGTATCCGCCCCACCATGATCGTTCCTTATTTTTTGCGATTTTTGGCCAAACAACTAGAATTCCGCGCGATTCCCATATTTTTGTGTGTTATAGCCCACACCTTCCGAGTGGTCCCGGGACCTCCGGACCCCTATCGCCTAAAAATTTTCCGGACTATCAAATACGACCTAAGGAACCATAGTATCCACCCCGCCATGATCGTTCCTCATTTTTTGTGTTTTTCGGCCAAACAACTAGAATTCCGTGCGATCCCATATTTTTGTGTGTTATAGCCCACGCCTTCCGAGTGGTCCCAGGTCTCTGGACCCCTATCGCCTAAAATTTTTTCGGACTATCAAATACGACCTAAGGAACCATAGTCACCGCCCCGCCATGATCGTTCCTCATTTTTTGCGTTTTTCGTCCAAACAACTAGAATTCCGCGCGATTCCCATATTTTTGGCCACGCCTTCCGAGTGGTCCCGGGAACTCCGGACCCCTATCGCCTAAAATTTTTCCGTACTATCAAATACGACCTAAGGAACCATAGTATCCGCCCCGCCATGATCGTTCCTCATTTTTTGCGTTTTTCGGCCAAACAACTAGAATTTCGCGCGATTCCCATATTTTTGTGAGTTATAGCCCACGCCTTCCGAGCGGTCCCGTGTCTCCGGACCCCTATCGCCTAATATTTTTCCGGACTATCAAATAAGACCAAAGGAACAATAGTTACCGCCCTGCCAAGATCTTTCCAAATTATTTGCATGTTACTGAAAGAGACCTAGAATTTCGCCCGATTCCCATATTTTCGTGTGCTATACCCACGCATTCCGAGTGGTCCCAAGAGCCGCGGACCCCGATCGCCTAAAATTTTTTCGGGCAATCAAATACGACCTAAGGAACCATAGTATCCTCCCCACCATGATCGTTCCTTATTTTTTGCGATTTTCGGCCAAACAACTAGAATTCCGCGCGATTCCCATATTTTTGTGTGTTATAGCCCACACCTTCCGAGTGGTCCCGGGACCTCCGGACCCCTATCGCCTAAAAATTTTCCGGACTATCAAATACGACCTAAGGAACCATAGTATCCACCCCGCCATGATCGTTCCTCATTTTTTGTGTTTTTCGGCCAAACAACTAGAATTCCGTGCGATCCCATATTTTTGTGTGTTATAGCCCACGCCTTCCGAGTGGTCCCGGGTCTCTGGACCCCTATCGCCTAAAATTTTTTCGGACTATCAAATACGACCTAAGGAACCATAGTCACCGCCCCGCCATGATCGTTCCTCATTTTTTGCGTTTTTCATCCAAACAACTAGAATTCCGCGCGATTCCCATATTTTTGGCCACGCCTTCCGAGTGGTCCCGGGAACTCCGGACCCCTATCGCCTAAAATTTTTCCGTACTATCAAATACGACCTAAGGAACCATAGTATCCACCCCGCCATGATCGTTCCTCATTTTTTGCATTTTTCGGCCAAACAACTAGAATTCCGCGCGATTCCCCTATTTTTGTGAGTTATAGCCCACGCCTTCCGAGCGGTCCCGTGTCTCCGGACCCCTATCGCCTAATATTTTTCCGGACTATCAAATAAGACCAAAGGAACCATAGTCACCGCCCTGCCAAGATCTTTCCAAATTATTTGCATGTTACTGAAAGAGACCTAGAATTTCGCCCGATTCCCATATTTTCGTGTGCTATACCCACGCATTCCGAGTGGTCCCAAGAGCCGCGGACCCCGATCGCCTAAAATTTTTCCGGGCAATCAAATACGACCTAAGGAACCATAGTATCCTCCCCACCATGATCGTTCCTTATTTTTTGCGATTTTCGGCCAAACAACTAGAATTCCGCGCGATTCCCATATTTTTGTGTGTTATAGCCCACACCTTCCGAGTGGTCCCGGGACCTCCGGACCCCTATCGCCTAAAAATTTTCCGGACTATCAAATACGACCTAAGGAACCATAGTATCCACCCCGCCATGATCGTTCCTCATTTTTTGTGTTTTTCGGCCAAACAACTAGAATTCCGTGCGATCCCATATTTTTGTGTGTTATAGCCCACGCCTTCCGAGTGGTCCTAGGTCTCTGGACCCCTATCGCCTAAAAATTTTTCGGACTATCAAATACTACCTAAGGAACCATAGTCACCACCCCGCCATGATCGTTTCTCATTTTTTGCGTTTTTCGTCCAAACAACTAGAATTCCGCGCGATTCCCATATTTTTGGCCACGCCTTCCGAGTGGTCCCGGGAACTCCGAACCCCTATCGCCTAAAATATTTCCGTACCATCAAATACGACCTAAGGAACCATAGTATCCGCCCCGCCATGATCGTTCCTCATTTTTTGCGTTTTTCGGCCAAACAACTAGAATTTCGCGCGATTCCCATATTTTTGTGTGTTATAGCCCACGCCATCCGAGTGATCCCAGGACCTCCGTACCCCTATCGCCTAAAATTTTTCCGGACTATCAAATACGACCTAAGGAACCATAGTATCCACCCCGCCATGTTCGTTCCTCATTTTTTGTGTTTTTCGGCCAAACAACAAGAATTCCGTGCGATCCCATATTTTTGTGTGTTATAGCCCACGCCTTCCGAGTGGTCCCGGGTCTCCAGACCCCTATCGCCTAAAATTTTTCTGGACAATCAAATAAGACCTAAGGAACCATAGTCACCGCCCAGCCATGATCGTATCTAGTTTTTTCTGTTTTTCGGCCAAAAAACTAGAATTCCGCGCGATTCCCATATTTTCGTGTCCTATAGCCCACGCCTTCCAAGTGAACCCGGGAACTCCGGACCCCTATCGCCTAAAATTTTTCCGGACTATCAAATACGACCTAAGGAACCATAGTCACCGCCCAGCCATGATCATTCCTCATTTGTTGCATTTTTCGGCCAAAAAACTAGAATTCCGCCCGATTACAATATTTTTGTGTGTTATTGCCCACCCTTCCAAGTGGTTCCGGGACCCACTGACCCCGATCGCCTAAAATTTTTCCGGGCCGTCAAATACGACCTAAGGAACCATAGTAACCACTTCGCCATGATCGTTCCTCATTTTTTGCATTTGGCGGCCAAACAACTAGAATTCTGCGTGATTCCCATATTTTTGAGTGTTATAGCCCACGCCTTCCGAGTGGTCCCGGGACCTCCTGACCCCTATCGCCTATTTTTTTTCCAGACTATCAAATACGACCTAAGGAACCATAGTATCCGCCCCGCCATGATCGTTCCTCATTTTTTTCATTTTTCGGCCAAATAACTAGAATTCCGCGCGATTCCCCTATTTTTGTGTGTTATAGCCCACGCCTTCCGAGCGGTCCCGGGTCTCCGGACCTCTATCGCCTAATATTTTTCCGGACTATCAAATAAGACCAAAGGAACCATAGTCACCGCCCTGCCAAGATCTTTCCAAATTATTTGCATGTTACTGAAAGAGACCTAGAATTTCGCCCGATTCCCATATTTTCGTGTGCTATACCCACGCATTCCGAGTGGTCCCAAGAGCCGCGGACCCCGATCGCCTAAAATTTTTCCGGGCAATCAAATACGACCTAAGGAACCATAGTATCCGCCCCACCATGATCGTTCCTTATTTTTTGCGATTTTCGGCCAAACAACTAGAATTCCGCGTGATTCCCATATTTTTGTGTGTTATAGCCCACACCTTCCGAGTGGTCCCAGGACCTCCGGACCCCTATCGCCTAAAAATTTTCCGGACTATCAAATACGACCTAAGGAACCATAGTATCCACCCCGCCATGATCGTTCCTCATTTTTTGTGTTTTTCGGCCAAACAACTAGAATTCCGTGCGATCCCATATTTTTGTGTGTTATAGCCCACGCCTTCCGAGTGGTCCCAGGTCTCTGGACCCCTATCGCCTAAAATTTTTTCGGACTATCAAATATGACCTAAGGAACCATAGTCACCGCCCCACCATGATCGTTCCTCATTTTTTGTGTTTTTCGTCCAAACAACTAGAATTCCGCGCGATTCCCATATTTTTGGCCACGCCTTCCGAGTGGTCCCGGGAACTCCGGACCCCTATCGCCTAAAATTTTTCCGTACTATCAAATACGACCTAAGGAACCATAGTATCCGCCCCGCCATGATCGTTCCTCATTTTTTGCGTTTTTCGGCCAAACAACTAGAATTTCGCGCGATTCCCATATTTTTGTGTGTTATAGCCCACGCCATCCGAGTGGTCCCGGGACCTCCGTACCCCTATCGCCTAAAATTTTTCCGGACTATCAAATACGACCTAAGGAACCATAGTATCCACCCCGCCATGTTCGTTCCTCATTTTTTGTGTTTTTCGGCCAAACAACAAGAATTCCGTGCGATCCCATATTTTTGTGTGTTATAGCCCACGCCTTCCGAGTGGTCCCGGGTCTCTGGACCCCTATCGCCTAAATTTTTTTCGGACTATCAAATATGACCTAAGGAAACATAGTCACCGCCCCGCCATGATCGTTCCTCATTTTTTGCGTTTTTCGTCCAAACAACTAGAATTCCGCGCGATTCCCATATTTTTGGCCACGCCTTCCGAGTGGTCCCGGGAACTCCGGACCCCTATCGCCTAAAATTTTTCCGTACTATCAAATACGACCTAAGGAACCATAGTATCCGGCCCGCCATGATCGTTCCTCATTTTTTGCATTTTTCGGCCAAACAACTAGAATTTCGCGCGATTCCCATATTTTTGTGTGTTATAGCCCACGCCTTCCGAGTGGTCCCGGGACCTCAGGACCCCTATCGCCTAATATTTTTCCGGACTATCAAATAAGACCTAAGAAAACTATATTCACCGCCCTGTCAAGATCTTTCCACATTTTTTGCATGTTACTGAAAAAGACCTAGAATTTCGCTTGATTCCCATATTTTTGTGTGCTATGCCCACGCATTCTGAGTGGTCCCAAGAGCCGCGGACCCCGATCGCCTAAAATTTTTCCGGGAAATCAAATACAACCTAAGGAACCATAGTATCCGCCCCGCCATGATCGTTCCTTATTTTCTGCGATTTTCGGCCAAACAACTAGAATTCCGTGCGATTCCCATATTTTTGTGTGTTATAGCCCACACCTTCCGAGTGGTCCCGGGACCTCCGGACCCCTATTGCCTAAATTTTTTCCGGACTATCAAATACGACCTAAGGAACCATAGTATCCACCCCGCCATGATCGTTCCTCATTTTTTGTGTTTTTCGGCCAAACAACTAGAATTCCGTGCGATCCCAAATTTTTGTGTGTTATAGCCCACGCCTTCCGAGTGGTCCCGGGTCTCTGGACCCCTATCGCCTAAAATTTTTCCGGACTATCAAATAAGAACTAAGGAACCATAGTAACCACCCAGCCATGATCGTTCCTAGTTTTTTCTATTTTTCGGCCAAAAAACTAGAATTCCGCGCGATTCCCATATTTTCGTGTCCTATAGCACACGCCTTCCAAGTGAACGCGGGATCTCCGGACCCCTATCGCCTAAAATTTTTCCGGACTATCAAATACGACCTAAGGACCCATAGTATCCGCCCCGCCAGGATCGTTCCTCATTTTTTGCGTTTTTCGGCAAAACAACTAGAATTTCGCGCGATTCCCATATTTTTGTGTGTTATAGCCCACGCCTTCCGAGTGGTCCCGGGACCTCCGGACCCCTATCGCCTAATATTTTTCTGGACTATCAAATAAGACCTAAGGAACCATAGTCACCGCCCTGTCAAGATCTTTCCACATTTTTTGCATGTTACTGAAAAAGACCTAGCATTTCGCCCGATTCCCATATTTTCGTGTGCCCACGCCTTCCGAGTGGTCCAAAGAGCCGCGGACCCCAATTGCCTAAAATTTTTCCTGGCAATCAAATATGACCTAAGGAACCATAGTATCCGTCACACCATGATCGTTCCTTATTTTTTGCTTTTTCGGCCAAACAACTAGAATTCCGCGCGATTCCCATATTTTTGTGTGTTATAGCCCACACCTTCCGAGTGGTCCCGGGACCTACGGACCCCTATCGCCTAAAATTTTTCCGGACTATCAAATACGACCTAAGGAACCATAGTATCCGCCCCGCCATGATCGTTCCTCATTTTTTGTGTTTTTCGGCCAAACAACTAGAATTCCGCGCGATCCCATATTTTTGCGTGTTATATAGCCCACGCCTTACGAGTGGTCCTGGGTCTCCGGACCCCAATCGCCTAAAATTTTTCCGGACTATCAAATAAGACCTAAGGAACCATAGTCACCGCCCAGCCATGATCGTTCCTAGTTTTTTCTATTTTTCGGCCAAAAAACTAGAATTCCGCGCGATTCCCATATTTTCGTGTCCTATAGCCCACGCCTTCCAAGTGAACCCGGGAAATCCGGACCCCTATCGCCTAAAATTTTTCCGGACTATCAAATACGACCTAAGGAACCATAGTCACCGCCCAGCCATGATCATTCCTCATTTGTTGCGTTTTTCGGCCAAAAAACTATAATTCCGGCCGATTACAATATTTTTGTGTGCTATTGCCCACCCTTCCAAGTGGTTCCGGGACCCACTGACCCCGATCGCCTAAAATTTTTCCGGGCCGTCAAATACGACCGAATGAACCATAGTAACCACCTCGCCATGATCGTTCCTCATTTTTTGCATTTTTCGGCCAAACAACTAGAATTCCGCGCGATGCCCATATTTTTGTGTGTTATAGCCCACGCCTTCCGAGTGGTCCCGGGACCTCCTAACCCCTATTGCCTAAAATTTTTCCGGACTATCAAATACGACCTAAGGAACCATAGTATCCGCCCCGCCATGATCGTTCCTCATTTTTTGCGTTTTTCGGCCAAACAACTAGAATTTCGCGCGATTCCCATATTTTTGTGTGTTATAGCCCACGCCTTCCGAGTGGTCCCGGGACCTCCGGACCCCTATCGCCTAATATTTTTCCGGACTATCAAATAAGACCAAAGGAACCATAGTCACCGCCCTGTCAAGATCTTTCCACATTTTTTGCATGTTACTGAAAAAGACCTAGAATTTCGCCCAATTCCCATATTTTCGTGTGCTATACCCACGCATTCCGAGTGGTCCCAAGAGCCGCGGACCCCGATCGCCTAAAATTTTTCCGGGCAATCAAATACGACCTAAGAAACCATAGTATCCGCCCCGTCATAATCGTTCCTTCTTATTTGCGATTTTTGGCCAAACAACTAGAATTCCGCGCGATTCCCATATTTTTGTGTGTTATAGCCCACACCTTCCGAGTGGTCCCGGGACCTCCGGACCCCTATCGCCTAAAATTTTTCCGGACTATCAAATATGACCTAAGGAACCATAGTATCCACCCCGCCATGATCGTTCCTCATTTTTTGTGTTTTTCGGCCAAACAACTAGAATTCCGCGCGATTCCCATATTTTTGTGTGTTATAGCCCACGCCTTTCGAGTGGTCTCGGGTCTCTGGACCCCTATCGCCTAAAATTTTTCCGGACTATCAAATAAGACCTAAGGAACCATAGTCACCGCCCAGCCATGATCGTTCCTAGTTTTTTGCATTTTTCGGCCAAACAACTAGAATTCCGCGCGATTCCCATATTTTTGTGTGT
This sequence comes from Nicotiana tomentosiformis, assembly GCF_000390325.3. Lineage (NCBI taxonomy): Eukaryota > Viridiplantae > Streptophyta > Magnoliopsida > Solanales > Solanaceae > Nicotiana > Nicotiana tomentosiformis. The sequence continues at coordinate 105,487 of NW_027174631.1, forward strand.
TATATCCCACGCCTTCCGAGTGGTCCCGGGACCTCCGGACCCCTATCGCCTAATATTTTTCCGGACTATCAAATAAGACAAAAGGAACCATTGTCACCGCCCCGCCAAGATCTTTCCAAATTATTTGCATGTTACTGAAAAAGACCTAGATTTTTGCCCGATTCCCATATTTTCGTGTGCTATACCCACGCATTTCGAGTGGTCCCAAGAGCCGCGGACCCCGATTGCCTAAAACTTTTTCGGGCAATCAAATACGACCTAAGGAACCATAGTACCCGCCCCGCCATGATCGTTCCTTATATTTTGCGTTTTTCGGCCAAACAACTAGAATTCTGCGCGATTCCCATATTTTTGTGTGTTATAGCCAACACCTTCCAAGTGGTCCCGGGACCTCCGGACCCCTATCGCCTAAAATTTGTCCGGACTATCAAATACGACCTAAGGAACCATAGTATCCTCCCCGCCATGATCGTTCCTCATTTTTTGTGTTTTTCGGCCAAACAACTAGAATTCCGTGCGATCCCATATTTTTGTGTGTAATAGCCCACGCCTTCTGAGTTGTCTCGGGTCTCCGGACCCCTATAGCCTAAAATTTTTCCGGACTATCAAATAAGACCTAAGGAACCATAGTCACCGCCCAGCCATGATCGTTCCTATTTTTTTCTATTTTTCGGCCAAAAAACTAGAATTCCGCGCGATTCCCATATTTTCGTGTCCTATAGCCCACGCCTTCCAAGTGAACCCGGGAACTCCGGACCCCTATCACCTAAAATTTTTCCGGACTATCAAATACGACCTAAGGAACCATAGTCACTGCCCAGCCATGATCATTCCTCATTTGTTGCGTTTTTCGGCCAAAAAACTAGAATTTTGCCTGATTACAATATTTTTGTGTGCTATTGGCCACCCTTCCAAGTGGTTCCGGGACCCCCGGACCCCGATCGCCTAAAATTTTTCTGGGCTGTCAAATACGACCTAAGGAACCATAGTAACCACCCCGCCATCATCGTTTCTCATTTTTTGCAGATTTTGGCCAAAAAACTAGAATTACGCCCGATTCCCATATTTTCGTGTGCTATACCCACGCCTTCCAAATGGTCCGGGGAGCCGCGGACCTCGAACGCCTAAACTTTTTCCGGACTATCAAATACGACCTAAGGTACCATAGTGCCCCACCATGATCGTTCCAAATGCTTTGCATTTTTCGGCCAAAAAACTAGAACTCCGCGCGATTTGCATATTTTAGTATGCTATAGCTTACGCCTTCCGAGTGATCCTGGGAGCCGTGGACCCCGATCGCCTAAAAATTTTCGGGCCATCAAATATGACCTAAGGAACCATAGTCACCGCCCCACCATGATCGTTCCTCATTTATTGCGTTTTTCGGCCAAAAAACTAGAATTCTGCTCGATTACCATATTTTTGTGTGTTATTGCCCCCGCCTTCCGAGTGGGCCGGGCCGCCGGACTCGGATCGCCTAAAAAGTTTTCGGGCCATCAATCAAGACCTAAGGAACCATAGTCACTGCCTCACCATGATCGTTCCTCATTTTTTGCATTTTTTTGCCAAAAAACTAGAATTCCGCCCGATTCCCATATTTTTGTGTGCTATCGCCCACGCCTTCCGAGTGGGTCGGGCCCCCCGGAGCCGGATCGCCTAAAAATTTTTCGGACTATCAAATAAAACCAAAGGAACCATAGTCAAAGCCCTGTCAAGATCTTTCCACATTTTTTGCATGTTACTGAAAAAGACCTAGAATTCCGCGCGATTCCCATATTTTTGTGTGTTATAGCCCTCGCCTTCCGAGTCGTCCCGGGACCTCCTAACCCCTATCGCCTAAAATTTTTCCGGACTATCAAATACGACCTAAGGAACCATAGTATCCGCCCCGCCATGATCGTTCCTCATTTTTTGCGTTTTTCGGCCAAACAACAAGAATTCCGCGCGATTCTCATATTTTTGTGTGTTATATCCCACGCCTTCCGAGTGGTCCCGGGACCTCCGGACCCCTATCGCCTAAAATTTTTCCGGACTATAAAATACGACCTAAGGAACCATAGTATCCGCCCGCTATGATCGTTCCTCATTTTTTGTGTTTTTCGGCCAAACAACTAGAATTCCGCGCGATCCCATATTTTTGTGTGTTATAGCCCACGCCTTCCGAGTGGTCCCGGGTCTCCGGACCCCTATCGCCTAAATTTTTTCCGGACTACCAAATAAGACCTAAGGAACCATAGTCACCACCCAGCCATGATCGTTCTTTGTTTTTTCTGTATTTCGGCCAAAAAACTAGAATTCCGCGTGATTCCCATATTTTCGTGTCCTATAGCCCACGCCTTCCAAGTGAACCCGAGAACTCCAGACCCCTATCGCCTAAAATTTTTCCGGACTATCAAATACGACCTAAGGAACCATAGTCACCGCCCAACCATGATCATTCCTCATTTGTTGCATTTTTCGGCTAAAAAACTAGAATTCTGCCCGATTACAATATTTTTGTGTGCTATTGCCCACCCTTCCAAGTGGTTCCGGGACCCCCGGACCCCGATCGCCTAAAATTTTTCCGGGCCATCAAATACGACTTAAGGAACTATAGTAACCGCCCTGCCATCATCGTTTCTCATTTTTTTGCATTTTTCGGCCTAAAAACTAGAATTACGCCCGATTCCCATATTTTCGTGTGCTATACCCACGCCTTCCAAGTGGTCCGGGGAGCCACGGATCCCGATCGCCTAAAATTTTTCCGGACTATCAAATACGACCTAAGGTACCATAGTCACTGCCCCACCATGATCGTTCCAAATGCTTTGTATTTTTCGGCCAAAAAACTAGAACTCCGCGCGATTTTCATATTTTAGTGTGCTATAGCTTACGCCTTCCGAGTGGTCCCGGGAGACGTGGACCCCGATCGCCTAAAATTTTCCGGGCCATCAAATATGACCTAAGGAACCATAGTCACCGCCCCGCCATGATCGTTCCTCATTTATTGCGTTTTTCGGCCAAAAAACTAGAATTCCGCTCGATTACCATATTTTTGTGTGCTATTGCCCACGCTTTCAGAGTGGGCCGGGCCACCGGTCTCGGATCGCCTAAAAAATTTTCGGGCCATCAATTAAGACCTAAGGAACCATAGTCACCGCCTCGCCATGACCGTTCCTAATTTTTTGCATTTTTTGGCCAAAAAACTAGAATTCCGCCCGATTTCCTTATTTTAATGTGCTATCGCCCACGCCTTCTGAGTGGGTCGGGCCCCCCGGAGCCGGATTGCCTAACAATTTTTCGGACCGTCAAATACGACCTATGGAACCATAGTCACCGCCCCGCCATCATCGTTCCTAGTCTTTTGCATTTTTCTGCCAAAAAACTAGAATTTCGCGCGATTTCCATATTTTCGTGTGCTTTAGCCCACGCCTTCCAAGGGGTCCCGGGAACCCCGAACCCCGATCGCCTAAAAGTTTTCCGGGCCATCAAATACGACCTAAGGAACCATAGTAACCACCCCGCCATGATCGTTCCTCATTTTTTGCGTTTTTCGGCCAAACAACTAGAATTCCGCGCGATTCCCATATTTTTGTGTGTTACAGCCCACGCCTTCCGAGTGGTCCTGGGACCTCCTGACCCCTATTGCATAAAATATTTTCGGACTATCAAATATGACGTAAGGAACCATAGTATCCGCCCCGCCATGATCGTTCCTCATTTTTTGCATTTTTCGGCCAAACAATTAGAATTCCGCGCGATTTCTATATTTTTGTGTGTTATAGCCCACGCCTTCCGAGTGGTCCCGGGACCTCCGGACCCCTATCGTCTAATATTTTTCCGGACTATCAAATAAGACCTAAGGAACCATAGTCACCGCCCTGTCAAGATCTTTCCACATTTTTTGCATGTTACTGAAAAAGACCTAGAATTTCGCCCGATTCCCATATTTACGTGTGCTATTGCCCACGCCTTCCGAGTGGTCCCAAGAGCCGCGGACCCCGATCGCCTAAAATTTTTCCGGGCAATCAAATACGACCTAAGGAACCATAGTATCTTCCACGCCATGATCGTTCCTTATTTTTTGCATTTTTCGGCAAACAACTAGAATTCCGCGCGATTCCCATATTTTTGTTTTTTATAGCCCACATATTCCGAGTGGTCCCGGGACCTCCGAACCCCTATCGCCTAAAATTTTTCCGGACTATCAAATATGACCTAAGGAACCATAGTATCCGCCCCACCATGATCGTTCCTCATTTTTTGTGTTTTTCGGCCAAACAACTAGAATTCCGCGCGTTCCCATATTTTTGTGTGTTATATAGCCCACGCCTTCCGAGTGGTCCCGGGTCTCCGGACCCCTATCGCCTAAAATTTTTCTGGACTATCAAATAAGACCTAAGGAACCCTAGTCACCGCCCAGCCATGATCGTTCCTAGTTTTTTCTGTTTTTCGGCCAAAAAACTAGAATTCCGCGCGATTCCCATATTTTCGTGTCCTATAGCCCACGCCTTCCAAGTGAACCCGGGAACTCCGGACCCCTATCGCCTAAAATTTTTCCGGACTATCAAATACGACCTAAGGAACCATAGTCACCGCCCAGCCATGATCATTCCTCATTTGTTGCATTTTTCGGCCAAAAAACTAGAATTCCGCCCGATTACAATATTTTTGTGTGCTATTGCCCACCCTTCCAAGTGGTTCCGGGACCCACTAACCCCGATCGCCTAAAAATTTTTCGGGCCGTCAAATACGACCTAAGGAACCATAGTAACCACCTCGCCATGATCGTTCCTCATTTTTTTCATTTTTCGGCCAAACAACTAGAATTCCGCGCGATTCCCATATTTTTGTGTGTTATATAGCCCACGCCTTCCGAGTCGTCCCGGGACCTCCTGACCCCTATCGCCTAAAATTTTTCCGGACTATCAAATAAAACCTAAGGAACCATAGTATCCGCCCCGCCATGATCGTTCCTCATTTTATGCGTTTTTCGGCCAAACAACTAGAATTCCGCGCGATTCCCATATTTTTGTGTGTTATATCCCACGCCTTCCGAGTGGTCCCGGGACCTCCGGACCCCTATCGCCTAATATTTTTTTGGACTATCAAATAAGACCAAAGGAACTATAGTCACCGCCCTGCCAAGATCTTTCCAAAGTTTTTGCATGTTACTGAAAAAGACCTAGAATTTCGCTCGATTCCCATATTTTCGTGTGCTATACCCACGCATTCCGAGTGGTCCCAAGAGCAGCGGACCCCGATCGCCTAAATTTTTTCTGGGCAATCAAATACGACCTAAAGAACCATAGTATCCGCCCCGCCATGACCGTTCTTTATTTTTTGCATTTTCGGCCAAACAACTAGAGTTCCGCGCGATTCCCATATTTTTGTGTGTTATAGCCCTCACCTTCTGAGTGGTCCCGGGACCTCCGGATCCCTATCGACTAAAATTTTTCCGGACTATCAAATACGACCTAAGGAACCATAGTATCCGTCCCGCCATGATCGTTCCTCATTTTTTGTGTTTTTCGGCCAAACAACTAGAATTCCGCGCGATCCCATATTTTCCCACGCCTTCCGAGTGGTCCCGGGTCTCCGGACCCCTATCGCCTAAAATTTTTCCGGACTATAAAATAAGACCTAAGGAACCATAGTCACCGCCCAGCAATGATCGTTCCTAGTTTTTTCTATTTTTCGGCCAAAAATATAGAATTTCGCGCGATTCCCATATTTTCATGTCCTATAGGCCACGCCTTCCAAGTGAACCCGGGAACTCCGGACCCCTATCGCCTAAAATTTTTCCGGACTATCAAATACGACCTAAGGAACCATAATCACTGCCAAGCCATGATCATTCCTCATATATTGCGTTTTTCGGCCAAAAAACTAGAATTCTGCCTAATTACAATGTTTTTGTGTGCTATTGCCCACCCTTCCAAGTGGTTCTGGTACCCCCGGACCCCGATCGCCTAAAATTTTTCCGGGCCGTCAAATACGACCTAAGGAACCATAGTAACCGCCCCGCCATCATCGTTTCTCATTTTTTGCATTTTTCAGCCAAAAAACTAGAATTACGCCCGATTCCCATATTTTCGTGTGCTATACCCACGCCTTCCAAGTGGTCCGGGGAGCCACGGACCCCGATCGCCTAAACTTTTTCCGGACTATCAAATACGACCTAAGGTACCATAGTCACCGCCCCACCATGATCGTTCCAAATGCTTTGCATTTTTCGGCCAAAAACTAGAACTCCGCGCGATTTGCATATTTTAGTGTGCTATATAGCTTACGCTTTCCGAGTGGTCCCGGGAGCCGTGGACCCCGATCGCCTAAAATTTTTCGGGCCATCAAATATGACCTAAGGAACCATAGTCACCGCCCCGTCATAATCATTCCTCATTTATTGCGTTTTTCGGCCAAAAAACTAGAATTCCGCTCGATTACCATATTTTTGTATGCTATTGCCCACGCCTTCCGAGTGGGCCGGGCCGCCGGTCTCGGATCGCCTAAAAAATTTTCGGCCCATCAATTAAGACCTAAGGAACCATAGTCACCGCCTCGCCATGATCGTTCCTCATTTTTTGCATTTTTTGGCCAAAGAACTAGAATTCCGCCTGATTCCCATATTTTTGTGTGCTATCGCCCACGCCTTCCGAGTGGGTCGGGCCCCCCGGAGCCGGATCGCCTAAAAATTTTCCAGACTATCAAATATGACCTAAGGAACCATAGTAACCGCCCCGCCATGATCGATCCTAGTCTTTTGCATTTTTCAGCCAAAAAACTAGAATTTCGCGCGATTTCCATATTTTCGTGTGCTTTAGCCCACGCCTTCCAAGGGGTCCCGGGAACCCCGAACCCCGATCGCCTAAAAATTTTTCGGGCCATCAAATACGACCTAAGGAACCATAGTAACCACCCCGCCATGATCGTTCCTCATTTTTTGCGTTTTTCGGCCAAACAACTAGAATTCCGCGCGATTCCCATATTTTTGTGTGTTATAGCCCACGCCTTCCGAGTGGTCCCGGGACCTCCTGACCCCTATCGCCTAAAATTTTTCCGGACTATCAAATACGACCTAAGGAACCATAGTATCCGCCCCGCCATGATCGTTCCTCATTTTTTGTGTTTTTCGGCCAAAAAACTAGAATTCTGCTCGATTACCATATTTTTGTGTGCTATTACCCACGCCTTCCGAGTGGGCCGGGCCTCCGGACTCGGATCGCCTAAAAAATTTTCGGGCCATCAATTAGGACCTAAGGAACCATAGTCACCGCCTCGCCATGATCGTTCCTCATTTTTTGCATTTTTTGGCCAAAAAACTAGTATTCCGCCCGTTTCCCATATTTATGTGTGCTTTCGCCCACGCCTTCCGAGTGGGTCGGGCTCCCCGGAGCCGGATCGCCTAAAAATTTTCCGGACTATCAAATACGACCTAAGGAACCATAGTCACCACCCCGCCATGATCGTTCCTAGTTTTTCGTCCAAAAAACTAGAATTCCGCGCGATTCCTATATTTTCGTTTCCTATAGCCCACGCCTTCCAAGTGAACCCGGGAACTCCGGACCCCTATCGCCTAATATTTTTCCGGACTATCAAATAAGACCTAAGGAACCATAGTCACCGCCCCGCCATGATCGATCCTAGTCTTTTGTGTTTTTCAGCCAAAAAACTAGAATTTCGTGCGATTTCCATATTTTCGTGTGCTTTAGCCCACGCCTTCCAAGGGGTCCCAGGAACCCCGAACCCCGATCGCCTAAAAATTTTCCTGAGTATCAAATACGACCTAAGGAACCATAGTATCCGCCCCGCCATGATCGTTCCTCATTTTTTGCGTTATTCAGCCAAACAACTAGAATTCCGCGCGATTCCCATATTTTTGTGTGTTATAGCCCACGCCTTCCGAGTGGTCCCGGGACCTCCTGACCCCTATCGCCTAAAAATTTTCCGGACTATCAAATACGACCTAAGGAACCATAGTATCCGCCCCGCCATGATCGTTCCTCATTTTTTGTGTTTTTCGGCCAAAAAACTAGAATTCCGCTCGATTACCATATTTTTGTGTGCTATTACCCACGCCTTCCGAGTGGGCCGGGCCTCCGGACTCGGATCGCCTAAAAAATTTTCGGGCCATCAATTAGGACCTAAGGATTCATAGTCACCGCCTCGCCATGATCGTTCCTCATTTTTTGCATTTTTTGGCCAAAAAACTAGTATTCCGCCCGTTTCCCATATTTTTGTGTGCTTTCGCCCACGCCTTACGAGTGGGTCGAGCCCCCCGGAGCCGGATCGCCTAAAAATTTTCCGCACTATCAAATACGACCTAAGGAACCATAGTCACCACCCCGCCATGATCGTTCCTAGTTTTTCGGCCAAAAAACTAGAATTCCGCGCGATTCCTATATTTTCGTGTCCTATAGCCCACGCCTTCCAAGTGAACCCGGGAACTCCGGACCCCTATCGCCTAATATTTTTTCGGACTATCAAATAAGACCTAAGGAACCATAGTCACCGCCCCGCCATGATCGATCCTAGTCTTTTGCGTTTTTCAGCCAAAAAACTAGAATTTCGTGCAATTTCCATATTTTCGTGTGCTTTAGCCCACGCCTTCCAAGGGGTCCCAGGAACCCCGAACCCCGATCGCCTAAAAATTTTCCTGACTATCAAATACGACCTAAGGAACCATAGTATCCGCCCCGCCATGATCGTTCCTCATTTTTTGCGTTTTTCGGCCAAAAAACTAGAATTTCGCTCGATTACCATATTTTTGTGTGCTATCACCCACGCCTTCCGAGTGGGCCAGGCCGCCGGTCTCGGATTGCCTAAAAAATTTTGGGCCATCAATTAAGACCTAAGGAACCATAGTCACCGCCTCGCCAAGATCGTTCCTCATTTTTTGCATTTTTTGGCCAAAAAACTAGAATTCCGCCCGATTTCAATATTTTTGTGTGCTATCGCCCACGCCTTCCGAGTGGGTCGAGCCCCCGGAGCCGGATTGCCTAAAAATTTTTCGGACTATCAAATACGACCTAAGGAACCATAGTCACTGCCCCGCCATGATCGATCCTAGTCTTTTGCGTTTTTCAGCCAAAAAACTAGAATTTCGCACGATTTTTATATTTTCGTGTGCTTTAGCCCATGCCTTCCAAGGGGTCCCGGGAACCCCGAACCCCGATCGCCTAAAAATTTTCAGGGCCATCAAATACGACCTAAGGAACCATAGTAACCACCCTGCCATGATCGTTCCTCATTTTTTGTGTTTTTCGGCCAAACAACTAGAATTCCGCGCGATTCCCATATTTTTGTGTGTTATTGCCCACGCCTTCCGAGTGGTCCCGGGACTTCCTGACCCCTATCGCCTAAAATTTTTCTGGACGATCAAATACGACCTAAGGAACCATAATATCCGCCTCACCATGATCGTTCCTCATTTTTTGCATTTTTCGGCCAAAAAACTAGAATTCCGCTCGATTACCATATTTTTGTGTGCTATTACCCATGCCTTCCGAGTGGGCCGGGCCGCCGGACTCGGATCGCCTAAAAAAATTTTGGGCCATCAATTAGGACCTAAGGAACCGTAGTCACTGCCTCGCCATGATCGTTCCTCATTTTTTGCATTTTTTGGCCAAAAAACTAGTATTCCGCCCGTTTCCCATATTTTTGTGTGCTATCGCCCACGCCTTCCGAGTGGGTCGAGCCCCCCGGAGCCGGATCGCCTAAAAATTTTCCAGACTATCAAATACGACCTAAGGAACCATAGTCACCACCCCGCCATGATCGTTCCTAGTTTTTCGGTCAAAAAACTAGAATTCCGCGCGATTCCCATATTTTCGTGTCCTATAGCCCACGCCTTCCAAGTGAACCCGGGAACTCCGGACCCCTATCGCCTAATATTTTTCCGGACTATCAAATAAGACCTAAGGAACCATAGTCACCGCCCCGCCATGATCGATCCTAGTCTTTTGCGTTTTTCAGCCAAAAAACTAGAATTTCGTGCGATTTCCATATTTTCGTGTGCTTTAGCCCCACGCCTTCCAAGGGGTCCCAGGAACCCCGAACCCCGATCGCCTAAAAATTTTCCTGACTATCAAATACGACCTAAGGAACCATAGTATCCGCCCAGCCATGATCGTTCCTCATTTTTTGCGTTATTCAGCCAAACAACTAGAATTCCGCGCGATTCCCATATTTTTGTGTGTTATAGCCCACGCCTTCCGAGTGGCCCCGGGACCTCCTGACCCCTATCGCCTAAAAATTTTCCGGACTATCAAATACGACCTAAGGAACCATAGTATCCACCCCGCCATGATCGTTCCTCATTTTTTGTGTTTTTCGGCCAAAAAACTAGAATTCCGCTCGATTACCATATTTTTGTGTGCTATTACCCACGCCTTCCGAGTGGGCCGGGCCTCCGGACTCGGATCGCCTAAAAAATTTTCGGGCCATCAATTAGGACCTAAGGAACCATAGTCACCGCCTCGCCATGATCGTTCCTCATTTTTTGCATTTTTTGGCCAAACAACTAGTATTCCACCCGTTTTCCATATTTTTGTGTGCTTTCGCCCACACCTTCCGAGTGGGTCGAGCCCCCCGGAGGCGGATCACCTAAAAATTTTCCGCACTATCAAATACGACCTAAGGAACCATAGTCACCACCCCGCCATGATCGTTCCTAGTTTTTCGGCCAAAAAACTAGAATTCCGCGCGATTCCTATATTTTCGTGTCCTATAGCCCACGCCTTCCAAGTGAACCCGGGAACTCCGGACCCCTATCGCCTAATATTTTTCCGGACTATCAAATAAGACCTAAGGAACCATAGTCACCTCCTCGCCATGATCGTTCCTCATTTTTTGCATTTTTTGGCCAAAAAACTAGAATTCCGCCCGTTTCCCATATTTTTGTGTGCTCTCGCGCACGCCTTCCGAGTGGGTCGAGCCCCCCTGAGCCGGATCGCCGAAAAATTTTCCGGTCTATCAAATACGACCTAAGGAACCATAGTCACCACCCCGCCATGATCGTTCCTAGTTTTTCGGCCAAAAAACTAGAATTCCGCGCGATTCCCATATTTTCGTGTCCTATAGCCCACGCCTTCCAAGTGAACCCGGGAACTCCGGACCCCTATCGCCTAAAATTTTTCCGGACTATCAAATAAAACCTAAGGAACCATAGTATCCGCCCCGCCATGATCGTTCCTCATTTTATGCGTTTTTCGGCCAAACAACTAGAATTCCGCGCGATTCCCATATTTTTGTGTGTTATATCCCACGCCTTCCGAGTGGTCCCGGGACCTCCGGACCCCTATCGCCTAATATTTTTTTGGACTATCAAATAAGACCAAAGGAACTATAGTCACCGCCCTGCCAAGATCTTTCCAAAGTTTTTGCATGTTACTGAAAAAGACCTAGAATTTCGCTCGATTCCCATATTTTCGTGTGCTATACCCACGCATTCCGAGTGGTCCCAAGAGCAGCGGACCCCGATCGCCTAAATTTTTTCTGGGCAATCAAATACGACCTAAAGAACCATAGTATCCGCCCCGCCATGACCGTTCTTTATTTTTTGCATTTTCGGCCAAACAACTAGAGTTCCGCGCGATTCCCATATTTTTGTGTGTTATAGCCCTCACCTTCTGAGTGGTCCCGGGACCTCCGGATCCCTATCGACTAAAATTTTTCCGGACTATCAAATACGACCTAAGGAACCATAGTATCCGTCCCGCCATGATCGTTCCTCATTTTTTGTGTTTTTCGGCCAAACAACTAGAATTCCGCGCGATCCCATATTTTCCCACGCCTTCCGAGTGGTCCCGGGTCTCCGGACCCCTATCGCCTAAAATTTTTCCGGACTATAAAATAAGACCTAAGGAACCATAGTCACCGCCCAGCAATGATCGTTCCTAGTTTTTTCTATTTTTCGGCCAAAAATATAGAATTTCGCGCGATTCCCATATTTTCATGTCCTATAGGCCACGCCTTCCAAGTGAACCCGGGAACTCCGGACCCCTATCGCCTAAAATTTTTCCGGACTATCAAATACGACCTAAGGAACCATAATCACTGCCAAGCCATGATCATTCCTCATATATTGCGTTTTTCGGCCAAAAAACTAGAATTCTGCCTAATTACAATGTTTTTGTGTGCTATTGCCCACCCTTCCAAGTGGTTCTGGTACCCCCGGACCCCGATCGCCTAAAATTTTTCCGGGCCGTCAAATACGACCTAAGGAACCATAGTAACCGCCCCGCCATCATCGTTTCTCATTTTTTGCATTTTTCAGCCAAAAAACTAGAATTACGCCCGATTCCCATATTTTCGTGTGCTATACCCACGCCTTCCAAGTGGTCCGGGAGCCACGGACCCCGATCGCCTAAACTTTTTCCGGACTATCAAATACGACCTAAGGTACCATAGTCACCGCCCCACCATGATCGTTCCAAATGCTTTGCATTTTTCGGCCAAAAACTAGAACTCCGCGCGATTTGCATATTTTAGTGTGCTATATAGCTTACGCTTTCCGAGTGGTCCCGGGAGCCGTGGACCCCGATCGCCTAAAATTTTCCGGGCCATCAAATATGACCTAAGGAACCATAGTCACCGCCCCGTCATAATCATTCCTCATTTATTGCATTTTTCGGCCAAAAAACTAGAATTCCGCTCGATTACCATATTTTTGTATGCTATTGCCCACGCCTTCCGAGTGGGCCGGGCCGCCGGTCTCGGATCGCCTAAAAAATTTTCGGCCCATCAATTAAGACCTAAGGAACCATAGTCACCGCCTCGCCATGATCGTTCCTCATTTTTTGCATTTTTTGGCCAAAGAACTAGAATTCCGCCTGATTCCCATATTTTTGTGTGCTATCGCCCACGCCTTCCGAGTGGGTCGGGCCCCCCGGAGCCGGATCGCCTAAAAATTTTCCAGACTATCAAATATGACCTAAGGAACCATAGTAACCGCCCCGCCATGATCGATCCTAGTCTTTTGCATTTTTCAGCCAAAAAACTAGAATTTCGCGCGATTTCCATATTTTCGTGTGCTTTAGCCCACGCCTTCCAAGGGGTCCCGGGAACCCCGAACCCCGATCGCCTAAAAATTTTTCGGGCCATCAAATACGACCTAAGGAACCATAGTAACCACCCCGCCATGATCGTTCCTCATTTTTTGCGTTTTTCGGCCAAACAACTAGAATTCCGCGCGATTCCCATATTTTTGTGTGTTATAGCCCACGCCTTCCGAGTGGTCCCGGGACCTCCTGACCCCTATCGCCTAAAATTTTTCCGGACTATCAAATACGACCTAAGGAACCATAGTATCCGCCCCGCCATGATCGTTCCTCATTTTTTGTGTTTTTCGGCCAAAAAACTAGAATTCTGCTCGATTACCATATTTTTGTGTGCTATTACCCACGCCTTCCGAGTGGGCCGGGCCTCCGGACTCGGATCGCCTAAAAAATTTTCGGGCCATCAATTAGGACCTAAGGAACCATAGTCACCGCCTCGCCATGATCGTTCCTCATTTTTTGCATTTTTTGGCCAAAAAACTAGTATTCCGCCCGTTTCCCATATTTATGTGTGCTTTCGCCCACGCCTTCCGAGTGGGTCGGGCCCCCGGAGCCGGATCGCCTAAAAATTTTCCGGACTATCAAATACGACCTAAGGAACCATAGTCACCACCCCGCCATGATCGTTCCTAGTTTTTCGTCCAAAAAACTAGAATTCCGCGCGATTCCTATATTTTCGTTTCCTATAGCCCACGCCTTCCAAGTGAACCCGGGAACTCCGGACCCCTATCGCCTAATATTTTTCCGGACTATCAAATAAGCTCTAAGGAACCATAGTCACCGCCCCGCCATGATCGATCCTAGTCTTTTGTGTTTTTCAGCCAAAAAACTAGAATTTCGTGCGATTTCCATATTTTCGTGTGCTTTAGCCCACGCCTTCCAAGGGGTCCCAGGAACCCCGAACCCCGATCGCCTAAAAATTTTCCTGAGTATCAAATACGACCTAAGGAACCATAGTATCCGCCCCGCCATGATCGTTCCTCATTTTTTGCGTTATTCAGCCAAACAACTAGAATTCCGCGCGATTCCCATATTTTTGTGTGTTATAGCCCACGCCTTCCGAGTGGTCCCGGGACCTCCTGACCCCTATCGCCTAAAAATTTTCCGGACTATCAAATACGACCTAAGGAACCATAGTATCCGCCCCGCCATGATCGTTCCTCATTTTTTGTGTTTTTCGGCCAAAAAACTAGAATTCCGCTCGATTACCATATTTTTGTGTGCTATTACCCACGCCTTCCGAGTGGGCCGGGCCTCCGGACTCGGATCGCCTAAAAAATTTTCGGGCCATCAATTAGGACCTAAGGATTCATAGTCACCGCCTCGCCATGATCGTTCCTCATTTTTTGCATTTTTTGGCCAAAAAACTAGTATTCCGCCCGTTTCCCATATTTTTGTGTGCTTTCGCCCACGCCTTACGAGTGGGTCGAGCCCCCCGGAGCCGGATCGCCTAAAAATTTTCCGCACTATCAAATACGACCTAAGGAACCATAGTCACCACCCCGCCATGATCGTTCCTAGTTTTTCGGCCAAAAAACTAGAATTCCGCGCGATTCCTATATTTTCGTGTCCTATAGCCCACGCCTTCCAAGTGAACCCGGGAACTCCGGACCCCTATCGCCTAATATTTTTTCGGACTATCAAATAAGACCTAAGGAACCATAGTCACCGCCCCGCCATGATCGATCCTAGTCTTTTGCGTTTTTCAGCCAAAAAACTAGAATTTCGTGCAATTTCCATATTTTCGTGTGCTTTAGCCCACGCCTTCCAAGGGGTCCCAGGAACCCCGAACCCCGATCGCCTAAAAATTTTCCTGACTATCAAATACGACCTAAGGAACCATAGTATCCGCCCCGCCATGATCGTTCCTCATTTTTTGCGTTTTTCGGCCAAAAAACTAGAATTTCGCTCGATTACCATATTTTTGTGTGCTATCACCCACGCCTTCCGAGTGGGCCAGGCCGCCGGTCTCGGATTGCCTAAAAAATTTTGGGCCATCAATTAAGACCTAAGGAACCATAGTCACCGCCTCGCCAAGATCGTTCCTCATTTTTTGCATTTTTTGGCCAAAAAACTAGAATTCCGCCCGATTTCAATATTTTTGTGTGCTATCGCCCACGCCTTCCGAGTGGGTCGAGCCCCCGGAGCCGGATTGCCTAAAAATTTTTCGGACTATCAAATACGACCTAAGGAACCATAGTCACTGCCCCGCCATGATCGATCCTAGTCTTTTGCGTTTTTCAGCCAAAAAACTAGAATTTCGCACGATTTTTATATTTTCGTGTGCTTTAGCCCATGCCTTCCAAGGGGTCCCGGGAACCCCGAACCCCGATCGCCTAAAAATTTTCAGGGCCATCAAATACGACCTAAGGAACCATAGTAACCACCCTGCCATGATCGTTCCTCATTTTTTGTGTTTTTCGGCCAAACAACTAGAATTCCGCGCGATTCCCATATTTTTGTGTGTTATTGCCCACGCCTTCCGAGTGGTCCCGGGACTTCCTGACCCCTATCGCCTAAAATTTTTCTGGACGATCAAATACGACCTAAGGAACCATAATATCCGCCTCACCATGATCGTTCCTCATTTTTTGCATTTTTCGGCCAAAAAACTAGAATTCCGCTCGATTACCATATTTTTGTGTGCTATTACCCATGCCTTCCGAGTGGGCCGGGCCGCCGGACTCGGATCGCCTAAAAAAATTTTGGGCCATCAATTAGGACCTAAGGAACCGTAGTCACTGCCTCGCCATGATCGTTCCTCATTTTTTGCATTTTTTGGCCAAAAAACTAGTATTCCGCCCGTTTCCCATATTTTTGTGTGCTATCGCCCACGCCTTCCGAGTGGGTCGAGCCCCCCGGAGCCGGATCGCCTAAAAATTTTCCAGACTATCAAATACGACCTAAGGAACCATAGTCACCACCCCGCCATGATCGTTCCTAGTTTTTCGGTCAAAAAACTAGAATTCCGCGCGATTCCCATATTTTCGTGTCCTATAGCCCACGCCTTCCAAGTGAACCCGGGAACTCCGGACCCCTATCGCCTAATATTTTTCCGGACTATCAAATAAGACCTAAGGAACCATAGTCACCGCCCCGCCATGATCGATCCTAGTCTTTTGCGTTTTTCAGCCAAAAAACTAGAATTTCGTGCGATTTCCATATTTTCGTGTGCTTTAGCCCCACGCCTTCCAAGGGGTCCCAGGAACCCCGAACCCCGATCGCCTAAAAATTTTCCTGACTATCAAATACGACCTAAGGAACCATAGTATCCGCCCAGCCATGATCGTTCCTCATTTTTTGCGTTATTCAGCCAAACAACTAGAATTCCGCGCGATTCCCATATTTTTGTGTGTTATAGCCCACGCCTTCCGAGTGGCCCCGGGACCTCCTGACCCCTATCGCCTAAAAATTTTCCGGACTATCAAATACGACCTAAGGAACCATAGTATCCACCCCGCCATGATCGTTCCTCATTTTTTGTGTTTTTCGGCCAAAAAACTAGAATTCCGCTCGATTACCATATTTTTGTGTGCTATTACCCACGCCTTCCGAGTGGGCCGGGCCTCCGGACTCGGATCGCCTAAAAAATTTTCGGGCCATCAATTAGGACCTAAGGAACCATAGTCACCGCCTCGCCATGATCGTTCCTCATTTTTTGCATTTTTTGGCCAAACAACTAGTATTCCACCCGTTTTCCATATTTTTGTGTGCTTTCGCCCACACCTTCCGAGTGGGTCGAGCCCCCCGGAGGCGGATCACCTAAAAATTTTCCGCACTATCAAATACGACCTAAGGAACCATAGTCACCACCCCGCCATGATCGTTCCTAGTTTTTCGGCCAAAAAACTAGAATTCCGCGCGATTCCTATATTTTCGTGTCCTATAGCCCACGCCTTCCAAGTGAACCCGGGAACTCCGGACCCCTATCGCCTAATATTTTTCCGGACTATCAAATAAGACCTAAGGAACCATAGTCACCTCCTCGCCATGATCGTTCCTCATTTTTTGCATTTTTTGGCCAAAAAACTAGAATTCCGCCCGTTTCCCATATTTTTGTGTGCTCTCGCGCACGCCTTCCGAGTGGGTCGAGCCCCCCTGAGCCGGATCGCCGAAAAATTTTCCGGTCTATCAAATACGACCTAAGGAACCATAGTCACCACCCCGCCATGATCGTTCCTAGTTTTTCGGCCAAAAAACTAGAATTCCGCGCGATTCCCATATTTTCGTGTCCTATAGCCCACGCCTTCCAAGTGAACCCGGGAACTCCGGACCCCTATCGCCTAATATTTTTCCGGACTATCAAATAAGACCTAAGGAACCATAGTCACCGCCCCGCCATGATCGATCCTAGTCTTTTGCGTTTTTCAGCCAAAAAACTAGAATTTCGTGCGATTTCCATATTTTCGTGTGCTTTAGCCCACGCCTTCCAAGGGGTCCCGGGAACCCCGAACCCCGATCGCCTAAAATTTTTCCGGACTATCAAGTACGACCTAAGGAACCATAGTATCCGCCCCACCATGATCGTTCCTCATTTTTTGCGTTTTTCGGAAAAAAAACTAGAATTCCGCTCGATTACCATATTTTTGTGTGCTATTACCCACGCCTTCCGAGTGGGCCGGGCCGCCGGACTCGGATCGCCTAAAAATTTTGTGGGCCATCACTTAAGACCTAAGGAACCATAGTCACCACCTCGCCATGATCGTTCCTCATCTTTTGCATTTTTTGGCCAAAAAACTAGAATTCCGCCCGATTTGCATATTTTTGTGTGCTATCGCCCACGCCTTCTGAGTGGGTCGGGCCCCCCGGAGCCGGATCGCCTAAAAATTTTCCGGACTATCAAATACGACCTAAGGAACCATAGTCACCGCCCCGCCATCATCGTTCCTAGTCTTTTGCATTTTTCAGCCAAAAAACTAGAATTTCGCGCGATTTCCATATTTTCGTGTGCTTTAGCCCACGCCTTCCAAGGGGTCCCGGGAACCCCGAACCCCGATCGCCTAAAAATTTTCAGGGCCATCAAATACGACCTAAGGAACCATAGTAACCACCCTGCCATGATCGTTCCTCATTTTTTGCGTTTTTCGGCCAAACAACTAGAATTCCGCACGATTCCCATATTTTTGTGTGTTATTGCCCACGCCTTCCGAGTGGTCCCGTGACCTCCTGACCCCTATCGCCTAAAATTTTTCCGGACTATCAAATACGACCTAAGGAACCATAGTATCCGCCCCGCCATGATCGTTCCTCATGTTTTGCGTTTTTCGGCCAAAAAACTAGAATTCCGCTCGATTACCATATTTTTGTGTGCTATTACCCACGCCTTCCGAGTGGGCCGGGCCGCCGGACTCGGATCGCCTAAAGAAATTTCGGGCCATCAATTAGGACCTAAGGAACCATAGTCACCGCCTCGCCATGATCGTTCCTCATTTTTTGCATATTTTGGCCAAAAAACTAGAATTCCGGCCGTTTCCCATATTTTTGTGTGCTATCGCCTACGCCTTCCGAGTGGGTCGAGCCCCCCGGAGCCGGATCGCCTAAAAATTTTCCGGACTATCAAATACGACCTAAGGAACCATAGTCACCACCCCGCCATGATCGTTCCTAGTTTTTCGGCCAAAAAACTAGAATTCCGCGCGATTCCCATATTTTCGTGTCCTATAGCCCACGCCTTCCAAGTGAACCCGGGAACTCCGGACCCCTATCGCCTAATATTTTTCCGGACTATCAAATAAGACCTAAGGAACCATAGTCACCGCCCCGCCATGATCGATCCTAGTCTTTTGCATTTTTCAGCCAAAAAACTAGAATTTCGTGCGATTTCCATATTTTCGTGTGCTTTAGCCCACGCCTTCCAAGGGGTCCCGGGAACCCCGAACCCCGATCGCCTAAAAATTTTCCGGACTATCAAATACGACCTAAGGAACCATAGTATCCGCCCCACCATGATCGTTCCTCATTTTTTGCGTTTTTTGGAAAAAAAACTAGAATTCCGCTCGATTACCATATTTTTGTGTGCTATTACCCACGCCTTCCGAGTGGGCCGGGCCGCCGGACTCGGATCGCCTAAAAAATTTGTGGGCCATCACTTAAGACCTAAGGAACCATAATCACCACCTCGCCATGATCGTTCCTCATCTTTTGCATTTTTTGGCCAAAAAACTAGAATTCCGCCCGATTTGCATATTTTTGTGTGCTATCGCCCACGCCTTCTGAGTGGGTCGGGCCCCCCGGAGCCGGATCGCCTAAAAATTTTCCGGACTATCAAATACGACCTAAGGAACCATAGTCACCGCCCCGCCATCATCGTTCCTAGTCTTTTGCGTTTTTCAGCCAAAAAACTAGAATTTCGCGCGATTTCCATATTTTCGTGTGCTTTAGCCCACGCCTTCCAAGGGGTCCCGGGAACCCCGAACCCCGATCGCCTAAAAATTTTCAGGGCCATCAAATACGACCTAAGGAACCATAGTAACCACCCTGCCATGATCGTTCCTCATTTTTTGCGTTTTTCGGCCAAACAACTAGAATTCCGCACGATTCCCATATTTTTGTGTGTTATTGCCCACGCCTTCCGAGTGGTCCCGGGACCTCCTGACCCCTATCGCCTAAAATTTTTCCGGACTATCAAATACGACCTAAGGAACCATAGTATCCGCCCCGCCATGATCGTTCCTCATGTTTTGCGTTTTTCGGCCAAAAAACTTGAATTCCGCTCTATTACCATATTTTTGTGTGCTATTACCCACGCCTTCTGAGTGGGCCGGGCCGCCGGACTCGGATCGCCTAAAAACATTTCGGGCCATCAATTAGGACCTAAGGAACCATAGTCACCGCCTTGCCATGATCGTTCCTCATTTTTTGCATATTTTGGCCAAAAAACTAGAATTCCGGCCGTTTCCCATATTTTTGTGTGCTATCGCCTACGCCTTCCGAGTGGGTCGAGCCCCCCGGAGCCGGATCGCCTAAAAATTTTCCGGACTATCAAATATGACATAAGGAACCATAGTCACCACCCCGCCATGATCGTTCCTAGTTTTTCGGCCAAAAAACTAGAATTCCGCGCGATTCCCATATTTTCGTGTCCTATAGCCCACGCCTTCCAAGTGAACCCGGGAACTCCGGAACCCTATCGCCTAATATTTTTCCGGACTATCAAATAAGACCTAAGGAACCATAGTCACCGCCCCGCCATGATCGATCCTAGTCTTTTGCGTTTTTCAGCCAAAAAACTAGAATTTCGTGCGATTTCCATATTTTCGTGTGCTTTAGCCCACACCTTCCAAGGGGTCCCGGGAACCCCGATCGCCTAAAATTTTTCCTGACTATCAAATAAGACCTAAGGAACCATAGTATCCGCCCCGCCATGATCGTTCCTCATTTTTTGCGTTTTTCGGCCAAACAACTAGAATTCCGCGCGATTCCCATATTTTTGTGTGTTATAGCCCACGCCTTCCGAGTGGTCCCGGGACCTCCGGACCCCTATCGCCTAAAATTTTTCCAGACTATCAAATACGACCTAAGGAACCATAGTATCCGCCTCACCATGATCGTTCCTCATTTTTTGCGTTTTTCGGAAAAAAAACTAGAATTCCGCTCGATTACCATATTTTTGTGTGCTATTACCCACGCCTTCCGAGTGGGCCGGGCCGCCGGACTCGGATCGCCAAAAAATTTTTTGGGCCATCAATTAAGACCTAAGGAACCATAGTCACCGCCTCGCCATGATCGTTCCTGATTTTTTGCATTTTTTGGCCAAAAAACTAGAATTCCGCCCGATTTGCATATTTTTGTGTGCTATCGCCCACGCCTTCTGAGTGGGTCGGGCCCCCCGGAGCCGGATCGCCTAAAAATTTTCCGGACTATCAAATACGACCTAAGGAACCATAGTCACCGCCCCGCCATCATCGTTCCTAGTCTTTTGCATTTTTCAGCCAAAAAACTAGAATTTCGCGCGATTTCCATATTTTCGTGTGCTTTAGCCCACGCCTTCCAAGGGGTCCCGGGAACCCCGAACCCCGATCCCCTAAAAATTTTCAGGGCCATCAAATACGACCTAAGGAACCATAGTAACCACCCTGCCATGATCGTTCCTCATTTTTTGTGTTTTTCGGCCAAACAACTAGAATTCCGCGCGATTCCCATATTATTGTGTGTTATAGCCCACGCCTTCCGAGTGGTCCCGGGACCTCCTGACCCCTATCGCCTAAAATTTTTCCGGACTATCAAATAAGACCTAAGGAACCATAGTCACCGCCTCGCCATGATCGTTCCTCATTTTTTATCTTTTTTGGCCAAACAACTAGAATTCCGCGCGATTCCCATATTTTTGTGTGTTATAGCCCACGCCTTCCGAGTGGTCCCGGGAACTCCGGACCCCTAACGCCTAATATTTTTCCGGACTATCAAATAAGACCTAAGGAACCATAGTCACCGCCCCGCCATGATCGATCCTAGTCTTTTGCGTTTTTCAGCCAGAAAACTAGAATTTCGTGCGATTTCCATATTTTCGTGTGCTTTAGCCCACGCCTTCTAAGGGGTCCCGGGAACCCCGAACCCCGATCGCCTAAAATTTTTCCGGACTATCAAATACGACCTAAGGAACCATAGTATCCGCCCCACCATGATAGTTCCTCATTTTTTGCGTTTTTCGAAAAAAAAAACTAGAATTCCGCTCGATTACCATATTTTTGTGTGCTATTACCCACGCCTTCCGAGTGGGCCGGGCCGCCGGACTCGGATCGCCTAAAAAATTTGTGGCCCATCAATTAAGACCTAAGGAACCATAGTCACCACCTCGCCATGATCGTTCCTCATCTTTTGCATTTTTTGGCCAAAAAACTAGAATTCCGCCCGATTCCCATATTTTTGTGTGCTATCGCCCACGCCTTCTGAGTGGGTCGGGCCCCCCGGAGCCGGATCGCCTAAAAATTTTCCGGACTATCAAATACGACCTAAGGAACCATAGTCACCGCCCCGCCATCATCGTTCCTAGTCTTTTGCGTTTTTCAGCCAAAAAACTAGAATTTCGCGCGATTTCCATATTTTCGTGTGCTTTAGCCCACGCCTTCCAAGGGGTCCCGGGAACCCCGAACCCCGGTCGCCTAAAAATTTTCAGGGCCATCAAATACGACCTAATGAACCATAGTAACCACCCTGCCATGATCGTTCCTCATTTTTTGCGTTTTTCGGCCAAACAACTAGAATTCCGCACGATTCCCATATTTTTGTGTGTTATTGCCCACGCCTTCCGAGTGGTCCCGGGACCTCCTGACCCCTATCGCCTAAAATTTTTCCGAACTATCAAATACGACCTAAGGAACCATAGTATCCGCCCCGCCATGATCGTTCCTCATTTTTTGCGTTTTTCGGCCAAAAAACTAGAATTCCGCTCGATTACCATATTTTTGTGTGCTATTACCCACGCCTTCCGAGTGGGCCGGGCTGCCGGACTCGGATTGCTTAAAAAACTTTCGGGCCATCAATTAGGACCTAAGGAACCATAGTCACCGCCTCGGCATGATCGTTCCTCATTTTTTGCATATTTTGGCCAAAAAACTAGTATTCCGCCCGTTTCCCATATTTTTGTGTGCTATCGCCCACGCCTTCCGAGTAGGTCGAGCCCCCCGGAGCCGGATCGCCTAAAAATTTTCCGGACTATCAAATACGACCTAAGGAACCATAGTCACCACCCCGCCATGATCGTTCCTAGTTTTTCGGCCAAAAAACTAGAATTCCGCGCGATTTCCATATTTTCGTGTCCTATAGCCCACGCCTTCCAAGTGAACCCGGGAACTCCGGACCCCTATCGCCTAATATTTTTCCGGACTATCAAATAAGACCTAAGGAACCATAGTCACCGCCCCGCCATGATCGATCCTAGTCTTTTGCGTTTTTCAGCCAAAAAACTAGAATTTCGTGCGATTTCCATATTTTCGTGTGCTTTAGCCCACACCTTCCAAGGGGTCCCGGGAACCCCGATCGCCTAAAATTTTTCCTGACTATCAAATAAGACCTAAGGAACCATAGTATCCGCCCCGCCATGATCGTTCCTCATTTTTTGCGTTTTTCGGCCAAACAACTAGAATTCCGCGCGATTCCCATATTTTTGTGTGTTATAGCCCACGCCTTCCGAGTGTCCCGGGACCTCCGGACCCCTATCGCCTAAAATTTTTCCGGACTATCAAATACGACCTAAGGAACCATAGTATCCGCCTCACCATGATCATTCCTCATTTTTTGTGTTTTTCGGAAAAAAAACTAGAATTCCGCTCGATTACCATATTTTTGTGTGCTATTACCCACGCATTCCGAGTGGGCCGGGCCGCCGGACTCGGATCGCCAAAAAAATTTTTGGGCCATCAATTAAGACCTAAGGAACCATAGTATCCGCCTCGCCATGATCGTTCCTCATTTTTTGCATTTTTCGGCCAAACAACTAGAATTCCGCGCGATTCCCATATTTTCGTGTCCTATAGCCCACGCCTTCCAAGTGAACCCGGGAACTCCGGACCCCTATCGCCTAATATTTTTCCGGACTATCAAATAAGACCTAAGGAACCATAGTCACCGCCCCGCCATGATCGATCCTAGCCTTTTGCATTTTTCAGCCAAAAAACTAGAATTTCGCGCGATTTCCATATTTTCGTGTGCTTTAGCCCACGCCTTCCAAGGGGTCCCGGGAACCCCGAACCCCGATCGCCTAAAAATTTTCAGGGCCATCAAATACGACCTAAGGAACCATAGTAACCACCCTGCCATGATCGTTCCTCATTTTTTGCATTTTTCGGCCAAACAACTAGAATTCCGCGCGATTCCCATATTATTGTGTGTTATAGCCCACGCCTTCCGAGTGGTCCCGGGACCTCCTGACCCCTATCGCCTAAAATTTTTCCGGACTATCAAATAAGACCTAAGGAACCATAGTCACTGCCTCGCCATGATCGTTCCTCATTTTTTATCTTTTTTGGCCAAACAACTAGAATTCCGCGCGATTCCCATATTTTTGTGTGTTATAGCCCACGCCTTCCGAGTGGTCCCGGGAACTCCGGACCCCTATAGCCTAATATTTTTCCGGACTATCAAATAAGACCTAAGGAACCATAGTCACCGCCCGCCATGATCGATCCTAGTCTTTTGCGTTTTTCAGCCAGAAAACTAGAATTTCGTGCGATTTCCATATTTTCGTGTGCTTTAGCCCACGCCTTCCAAGGGGTCCCGGGAACCCCGAACCCCGATCGCCTAAAAATTTTCAGGACTATCAAATACGACCTAAGGAACCATAGTATCCGCCCCACTATGATCGTTCCTCATTTTTTGCGTTTCTCGGAAACAAAACTAGAATTCCACTCGATTACCATATTTTTGTGTGTTATTACCCACGCCTTCCGAGTGGGCCGGGCTGCCGGACTCGGATCGCCTAAAAAATTTGTGGGCCATCAATTAAGACCTAAGGAACCATAGTCACCACCTCGCCATGATCGTTCCTCATCTTTTGCATTTTTTGGCCAAAAAACTAGAATTCCACCCGATTTCCATATTTTTGTGTGCTATCGCCCACGCCTTCTGAGTGGGTCGGGCACCCCGGAGCCGGATCGCCTAAAAATTTTCCAGACTATCAAATACGACCTAAGGAACCATAGTCACCGCCCTGCCATCATCGTTCCTAGTCTTTTGCATTTTTCAGCCAAAAAACTAGAATTTCGCGCGATTTCCATATTTTCGTGTGCTTTAGCCCACGCCTTCCAAGGGGTCCCGGGAACCCCGAACCCCGATCGCCTAAAAATTTTCAGGGCCATCAAATACGACCTAAGGAACCATAGTAACCACCCTGCCATGATCGTTCCTCATTTTTTGCGTTTTTCGGCCAAACAACTAGAATTCCGCACGATTCCCATATTTTTGTGTGTTATTGCCCACGCCTTCCGAGTGGTCCCGGGACCTCCTGACCCCTATCGCCTAAAATTTTTCCGGACTATCAAATACGACCTAAGGAACCATAGTATCCGCCCCGCCATGATCGTTCCTCATTTTTTGCGTTTTTCGGCCAAAAAACTAGAATTCCGCTCGATTACCATATTTTTGTGTGCTATTACCCACGCCTTCCGAGTGGGCCGGGCCGCCGGACTCGGATCGCCTAAAAAGATTTCGGGCCATCAATTAGGACCTAAGGAACCATAGTCACTGCCTCGCCATGATCGTTCCTCATTTTTTGCATATTTTGGCCAAAAAACTAGAATTCCGCCCGTTTCCCATATTTTTGTGTGATATCGCCCACGCCTTCCGAGTGGGTCGAGCCCCCCAGAGCCGGATCGCCTAAAAAATTTTCGGACTATCAAATACGACCTAAGGAACCATAGTCACCACCCCGCCATGATCGTTCCTAGTTTTTCGGCCAAAAAACTAGAATTCCGCGCGATTCCCATATTTTCGTGTCCTATAGCCCACGCCTTCCAAGTGAACCCGGGAACTCCGGACCCCTATCGCCTAATATTTTTCCGGACTATCAAATAAGACCTAAGGAACCATAGTCACCGCCCCGCCATGATCGATCCTAGTCTTTTGCATTTTTCAGCCAAAAAACTAGAATTTCGTGCGATTTCCATATTTTCGTGTGCTTTAGCCCACACCTTCCAAGGGGTCCCGGGAACCCCGATCGCCTAAAATTTTTCCTGACTATCATATAAGACCTAAGGAACCATAGTATCCGCCCCGCCATGATCGTTCCTTATTTTTTGCATTTTTCGGCCAAAGAACTAGAATTCCGCGCGATTCCCATATTTTTGTGTGTTATAGCCCACGCCTTCCGAGTGGTCCCGGGACCTCCTGACCCCTATCGCCTAAAATTTTTCCGGACTATCAAATACGACCTAAGGAACCATAGTATCCGCCTCACCATGATCGTTCCTCATTTTTTGCGTTTTTCGGAAAAAAAACTCGAATTCCTCTCGATTACCATATTTTTGTGTGCTATTACCCACGCCTTCCGAGTGGGCCGGGCCGCCGGACTCGGATCGCCAAAAAATTTTTTGGGCCATCAATTAAGACCTAAGGAACCATAGTCACCGCCTCGCCATGATCGTTCCTCATTTTTTGCATTTTTTGGCCAAAAAACTAGAATTCCGCCCGATTTCCATATTTTTGTGTGCTATCGCCCACGCCTTCTGAGTGGGTCGGGTCCCCCGGAGCCGGATCGCCTAAAAATTTTCCGGACTATCAAATACGACCTAAGGAACCATAGTCACCCCCGCCATCATCGTTCCTAGTCTTTTGCATTTTTCAGCCAAAAAACTAGAATTTCGCGCGATTTCCATATTTTCGTGTGCTTTAGCCCACGCCTTCCAAGGGGTCCCGGGAACCCCGAACCCTGATCGCCTAAAAATTTTCAGGGCCATCAAATACGACCTAAGGAACCATAGTAACCACCCTGCCATGATCGTTCCTCATTTTTTGCGTTTTTCGGCCAAACAACTAGAATTCCGCGCGATTCCCATATTATTGTGTGTTATAGCCCACGCCTTCCGAGTGGTCCCGGGACCTCCTGACCCCTATCGCCTAAAATTTTTCTTGACTATCAAATACGACCTAAGGAACCATAGTATCCGCCCCGCCATGATCGTTCCTCATTTTTTGCGTTTTTCGGCCAAACAACTAGAATTCCGCGCGATTCCCATATTATTGTGTGTTATAGCCCACGCCTTCCGAGTGGTCCCGGGACCTCCTGACCCCTATCGCCTAAAATTTTTCCGGACTATCAAATAAGACCTAAGGAACCATAGTCACCGCCTCGCCATGATCGTTCCTCATTTTTTATCTTTTTTGGCCAAACAACTAGAATTCCGCGCGATTCCCATATTTTTGTGTGTTATAGCCCACGCCTTCCGAGTGGTCCCGGGACCTCCTGACCCCTATCGCCAAAATTTTTCCGGACTATCAAATACAACCTAAGCAACCATAGTATCAGGCCCGCCATGATCGTTCCTCATTGTTTGCGTTTTTCGGCAAAAAAACTAGAATTCCGCTCGATTTCCATATTTTTGTGTGCTATCGCCCACACCTTCTGAGTGGGCCGGGCCCCCCGGAGCCGGATCGCCTAAAAATTTTCCGGTCCATCAAATACGACCTAAGGAACCATGGTAACCACCCCGCCATGATCGTTCCTCATTTTTTGTGTTTTTCGGCCAAAGAACTAGAATTCTGCGCGATCCCATATTTTTGTGTGTTATAGCCCACGCCTTCGAGTGGTCCCAGGTCTCCTGACCCCTATCGCCTAAAATTTTTCCGGACTATCAAATAAGACCTAAGGAACCATAGTCACCGCCCAACCATGATCGTTCCTAGTTTTTTCTGTTTTTCGGCCAGACAACTAGAATTTCGCGCGATTCCCATATTTTTGTGTATTATAGCCCACACCTTCCGAGTGGTCCCGGGAGCCGCGGACCCCGATCGCCTAAAATTTTTCCGGACTATCAAATACGACCTAAGGTACCATAGTCACCGCCCCACCATGATCGTTCCAAATGCTTTGCATTTTTCGGCCAAAAAACTAGAACTCCGCGCGATTTGCATATTTTAGTGTGCTATAGCTTACGCCTTCCGAGTGGTCCCGGGAGCCGTGGACCCCGATCGCCTAAAATTTTCCGGGCCATCAAATACGACCTAAGGAACCATAGTCACCGCCCCGCCTTGATCGTTCCTCATTTATTGCGTTTTTCATCCAAAAAACTAGAATTCCGCTCGATTACCATATTTTTGTGTGCTATTGCCCACGCCTTACAAGTGGTCCCGGGTCTCTGGACCCCTATCGCCTAAAATTTTTCCGGACTATCAAATAAAACCTAAGGAACCATAGTCACCGCCCAGCCATGATCGTTCCTTAGTTTTTGCGTTTTTCGGCCAAACAACTAGAATTCCGCGCGATTCCCATATTTTTGTGTGTTATAGCCCACACCTTCCGAGAGGTCCCGGGACCTCAGGACCCCTATCGCCTAAAATTTTTCCGGACTATCAAATACGACCTAAGATACCATAGTCACCGCCCCACCATGATCGTTCCAAATGCTTTGCATTTTTCGGCCAAAAAACTAGAACTCCGCGCGATTTGCATATTTTAGTGTGCTATAGCTTACGCCTTCCGAGTGGTCCCGGGAGCCGTGGACCCCGATCGCCTAAAATTTTCCGGGCCATCAAATATGACCTAAGGAACCATAGTCACCGCCCCGCCATGATCGTTCCTCATTTATTGCGTTTTTCGGCCAAAAAACTAGAATTCCGCTCGATTACCATATTTTTGTGTGCTATTGCCCACGCCTTCCGAGTGGGCCGGGCCGCCGGTCTCGGATCGCCTAAAAACTTTTCGGGCCATCAATTAGGACCTAAGGAACCATAGTCACCGCCTCGCCATGATCGTTCCTCATTTTTTGCATTTTTTGGCCAAAAAACTAGTATTCCGCCCGTTTCCCATATTTTTGTGTGCTATCGCCCACGCCTTCCGAGTGGGTCGAGCCCCCCGGAGCCGGATCGCCTAAAAATTTTCCGGACTATCAAATACGACCTAAGGAACCATAGTCACCACCCCGCCATGATCGTTCCTAGTTTTTCGGCCAAAAAACTAGAATTCCGCGCGATTCCCATATTTTCGTGTCCTATAGCCCACGCCTTCCAAGTGAACCCGGGAACTCCGGACCCCTATCGCCTAATATTTTTCCGGACTATCATATACGACCTAAGGAACCATAGTCACCGACCCGCCATGATCGTTCCTAGTCTTTTGCGTTTTTCAGCAAAAAACTAGAATTTCGCGCGATTTCCATATTTTCGTGTGCTTTAGCCCACGCCTTCCAAGGGGTCCCGGGAACCCCGAACCCCGATCGCCTTAAAATTTTCCGGGACATCGAATACGACCTAAGGAACCATTGTAACCACCCCGCCATGATCGTTCCTCATTTTTTGCATTTTTCGGCCAAATAACTAGAATTCCGCGCGATTCCCATATTTTTGTGTGTTATAGCCCACGCCTTCCGAGTGGTCCCGGGACCTCCTGACCCCTATCACCTAAAATTTTTCCTGACTATCAAATACGACCTAAGGAACCATAGTATCGGCCCCGCCATGATCGTTCCTCATTTTTTGCGTTTTTCGGCCAAACAACTAGAATTCCGCGCGATTCCCATATTTTTGTGTGTTATTGCCCACGCCTTCCGAGTGGTCCCGGGACCTCCGGACCCCTACCGCCTAATATTTTTCCGGACTATCAAATAAGACCTAAGGAACCATAGTCACCGCCCCTCCATGATCGTTCCTCATTTATTGCGTTTTTCGGCCAAAAACTAGAATTCCGCTCAATTACCATATTTTTGTGTGCTATTGCCCACGCCTTCCGAGTGGTCCCGGGACCTCCTGACCCCTATCGCCTAAAATTTTTCCGGACTATCAAATACGACCTAAGGAACCATAGTATCTGCCATGCCATGATCGTTCCTCATTTTTTGCGTTTTTCGGCCAAACAACTAGAATTTCGCGCGATCCCATATTTTTGTGTGTTATAGCCCACGCCTTCCGAGTGGTCCCGGGTCTCCGGACCCCTATCGCCTAATATTTTTCCGGACTATCAAATAAGACCTAAGGAACCATAGTCACCGCCCAGCCATGATCGTTCCTAGTTTTTTCCATTTTTCGGCCAAAAAACTAGAATTCCGCGCGATTCCCATATTTTCGTGTCTTATAGCCCACGCCTTCCAAGTGAACCTGGGAACTCCGGACCCCTATCGCTTAAAATTTTCCGGACTATCAAATACGACCTAAGGAACCATAGTCACCGCCCAGCCATGATCATTCCTCATTTGTTGCGTTTTTCGGCCAAAAACTAGAATTCCGCCCGATTACAATATTTTTGTGTGCTATTGCCCACCCTTCCAAGTGGTTCCGGGACCCCGGACCCCGATCGCCTAAAATTTTTCCGGGCCGTCAAATACGACCTAAGGAACCATAGTAACCGCCCCGCCATCATCGTTTCTCATTTTTTGCAATTTTCGGCCAAAAACCTAGAATTACGCCCGATTCCCATATTTTCGTGTGCTATACCCACGCCTTCCAAGTGGTCCGGAGAGCCGCGGACCCCGATCGCCTAAAATTTTTCCGGACTATCAAATACGACCTAAGGTACCATAGTCACTGCCACACCATGATCGTTCCAAATGCTTTGCATTTTTTGGCGAAAAAACTAGAACTCTGCGCGATTTGCATATTTTAGTGTGCTATAGCTTACGCCTTCTGAGTGGTCCCGGATGCCGTGGACCCCGATCGCCTAAAATTTTCCGGGCCATCAAATACGACCTAAAGAACCATAGTCACCGCCCCGCCATGATCGTTCCTCATTTATTGCGTTTTTCGGCCAAAAAACTAGAATTTCGCTCGATTACCATATTTTTGTGTGCTATTGCCCACGCCTTCCGAGTGGGCCGGGCCGCCGGACTCGGATCACCTAAAAAATTTTCGGGCCATCAATTAGGACCTAAGGAACCATAGTAACCACCCCGCCATGATCGTTCCTCATTTTTTGCATTTTTCGGCCAAATAACTAGAATTCCGCGCGATTTCCATATTTTCGTGTGCTTTAGCCCACGCCTTCCAAGGGGTCCCGGGAACCCCGAACCCCGATCGCCTTAAAATTTTCCGGGACATCGAATACGACCTAAGGAACCATAGTAACCACCCCTCCATGATCGTTCCTCATTTTTTGCATTTTTCGGCAAAACAACTAGAATTCCGCACGATTCCCATATTTTTGTGTGTTATAGCCCACACCTTCCGAGAGGTCCCGGGACCTCAGGACCCCTATCGCCTAAAATTTTTCCGGACTATCAAATACGACCTAAGGAACCATAGTCACCGCCCCGCCATGATCGTTCCAAATGCTTTGCATTTTTCGGCCAAAAAACTAGAACTCCGCGCGATTTGCATATTTTAGTGTGCTATAGCTTACGCCTTCCGAGTGGTCCCGGGAGCCGTGGACCCCGATCGCCTAAAATTTTTCGGGCCATCAAATATGACCTAAGGAACCATAGTCACCGCCCCGCCATGATCGTTCCTCATTTATTGCGTTTTTCGGCCAAAAAACTAGAATTCCGCTCGATTACCATATTTTTGTGTGCTATTGCCCACGCCTTCCGAGTGGGCCGGGCCGCCGGTCTCG
Organism: Nicotiana tomentosiformis; assembly: GCF_000390325.3. Lineage (NCBI taxonomy): Eukaryota > Viridiplantae > Streptophyta > Magnoliopsida > Solanales > Solanaceae > Nicotiana > Nicotiana tomentosiformis. The sequence continues at coordinate 136,714 of NW_027174631.1, forward strand.
GATCGCCTAAAAAATTTTCGGGCCATCAATTAAGACCTAAGGAACCATAGTCACCGCCTCGCCATGATCGTTCCTCATTTTTTGCATTTTTTGGCCAAAAAACTAGAATTCCGCCCGTTTCCCATATTTTTGTGTGCTATCGCCCACGCCTTCCGAGTGGGTCGAGCCCCCGGAGCCGGATCGCCTAAAAATTTTCCGGACTATCAAATATGACCTAAGGAACCATAGTCACCACCCCGCCATGATCGTTCCTAGTTTTTCGGCCAAAAAACTAGAATTCCGCGCGATTCCCATATTTTCGTGTCCTATAGCCCACGCCTTCCAAGTGAACCCGGGAACTCCGGACCCCTATCGCCTAATATTTTTCCGGACTATCATATACGACCTAAGGAACCATAGTCACCGACCCGCCATGATCGTTCCTAGTCTTTTGCGTTTTTCAGCAAAAAACTAGAATTTCGCGCGATTTCCATATTTTCGTGTGCTTTAGCCCACGCCTTCCAAGGGGTCCCGGGAACCCCGAACCCCGATCGCCTTAAAATTTTTCGGGACATCGAATACGACCTAAGGAACCATAGTAACCACTCCGCCATGATCGTTCCTCATTTTTTGCATTTTTCGGCCAAATAACTAGAATTCCGCGCGATTCCCATATTTTTGTGTGTTATAGCCCACGCCTTCCGAGTGGTCCCGGGACCTCCTGACCCCTATCACCTAAAATTTTTCCTGACTATCAAATACGACCTAAGGAACCATAGTATCGGCCCCGCCATGATCGTTCCTCATTTTTTGCGTTTTTCGGCCAAACAACTAGAATTCCGCGCGATTCCCATATTTTTGTGTGTTATTGCCCACGCCTTCCGAGTGGTCCCGGGACCTCCGGACCCCTACCGCCTAATATTTTTCCGGACTATCAAATAAGACCTAAGGAACCATAGTCACCACCCCACAATGATCGTTCCTAGTCTTTTGCATTTTTCAGCCTAAAAACTAGAATTTCGGGCGATTTCCATATTTTCGCGTGCTAAAGCCCACGCCTTCCAAGGGGTCCTGGGAACCCCAAACCCCGATCGCCTAAAAATTTTCCGGGCCACCAAATACGACCTAAGGAACCATAGTAACCACCCCGCCATGATCGTTCCTCATTTTTTGCGTTTTTCGGCAAAACAGGTAGAATTCCGCGCGATTCCCATATTTTTGTGTGTTATAGCCCACGCCTTCCGAGTGGTCCCGGGACCTCCTGACCCCTATCGCCTAAAATTTTTCCGGACTATCATATACGACCTTAGGAACCATAGTATCCGCCCTGACATGATCGTTCCTCATTTTTTGCGTTTTTCGGCCAAACAACTAGAATTCCGCGCGATTCCCATATTTTTGTGTGTTTTAGCCCACGCCTTCCGAGTGGTCCCGGGACCTCCGGACCCCTATCGCCTAATATTTTTCGGGACTATCAAATAAGACCTAAGGAACCATAGTCACCGCCCCGCCATGATCGTTCCTCATTTTTTGTGTTTTTCGGCCAAACAACTAGAATTCCGCGCGATTCCCATATTTTTGTGTGTTATAGCCCACGCCTTCCGAGTGATCCCGGGACCTCCGGACCCCTATCGCCTAATATTTTTCCGGACTATCAAATAAGACCAAAGGAACCATAGTCACCGCCCTGTCAAGATCTTTCCACATTTTTAGCATGTTACTGAAAAATACCTAGAATTTCGCCCGATTCCCATATTTTTGTGTGCTATACCCACGCATTCTGAGTGGTCCCAAGAGCCGCGGACCCCGATCGCCTAAAATTTTTCTGGGCAATCAAATACGACCTAAGGAACCATAGTATCCGCCCCGCCATGATCGTTCCTTATTTTTTGCGTTTTTCGGCCAAACAACTAGAATACCGCGCGATTCCCATATTTTTATGTGTTATAGCCCACACCTTCCGAGTGGTCCCGGGACCTCAGGACCCCTATCGCCTAAAATTTTTCCGGACTATCAAATACGACCTAAGGTACCATAGTCACCGCCCCACCATGATCGTTCCAAATGCTTTGCATTTTTCGGCCAAAAAACTAGAACTCCGCGCGATTTGCCTATTTTAGTGTGCTATAGCTTACGCCTTCTGAGTGGTCCCGGGAGCCGTGGACCCCGATCGCCTAAAATTTTCCGGGCCATCAAATATGACCTAAGGAACCATAGTCACCGCCCCGCCATGATCGTTCCTCATTTATTTCATTTTTTGGCGAAAAAACTAGAATTTTGCTCGATTCCCATATTTTTGTGTGCTATCGCCCACGCCTTCCGAGTGGGTCGGGCTCCCCGGAGCCGGATCGCCTAAAAATTTTCCAGGCTATCAAATACGACATAAGGAACCATAGTCACCGCCCCGCCATGATCGTTCCTTGTCTTTTGCATTTTTCAGCCAAAAAACTAGAATTTCGGGCGATTTCCATATTTTCGTGTGCTAAAGCCCACGCCTTCCAAGGGGTCCTGGGAACCCCGAACCCCGATCGCCTAAAAATTTTCCGGGCCATCAAATACGACCTAAGGAACCATAGTAACCACACCGCCATGATCGTTCCTCATTTTTTGCGTTTTTCGGCCAAACAAGTAGAATTCCGCGCGATTCCCATATTTTTGTGTGTTATAGCCCACGCCTTCTGAGTGGTCCCGGGACCTCCTGACCCCTATCGCCTAAAAGTTTTCCGGACTATCATATACGACCTTAGGAACCATAGTATCCGCCCTGCCATGATCGTTCCTCATTTTTTGCGTTTTTCGGCCAAACAACTAGAATTCCACGCGATTCCCATATTTTTGTATGTTTTAGCCCACGCCTTCCGAGTGGTCCCGGGACCTCCGGACCCCTATCGCCTAATATTTTTCCGGACTATCAAATAAGACCTAAGGAACCATAGTCACCGCCCCGCCATGATCGTTCCTCATTTTTTGCATTTTTCGGCCAAACAACTAGAATTCCACGCGATTCCCATATTTTTGTGTGTTATAGCCCACGCCTTCGGAGTGGTCCCGGGACCTCCGGACCCCTATCGCCTAATATTTTTCCGGACTATCAAATAAGACCAAAGGAACCATAGTCACCGCCCTGTCAAGATCTTTCCACATTTTTGGCTTGATACTGAAAAAGACCTAGAATTTCGCCCGATTCCCATATTTTTGTGTGCTATACCCACGCATTCTGAGTGGTCCCAAGAACCGCGGACCCAGATCGCCTAAAATTTTTCCGGGCCATCATATACGACCTAAGGAACCATAGTAACCACCCCGCCATGATCGTTCCTCATTTTTTGCGTTTTTCGGCCAAACAAGTAGAATTCCGCGCGATTCCCATATTTTTGTGTGTTATAGCCCACGCCTTCCGAGTGGTCCCGGGACCTCCTGACCCCTATCGCCTAAAATTTTTCCGGACTATCATATACGACCTAAGGAACCATGGTATCCGCCCCGCCATGATCGTTCCTCATTTTTTGCGTTTTTCGGCCAAACAACTAGAATTCCGCGCGATTCCCATATTTTTGTGTGCTATAGCCCACGCCTTCCGAGTGGTCCCGGGACCTCCGGACCCCTATCGCCTAATATTTTTCCGGACTATCAAATAAGACCTAAGGAACCATAGTCACCGCCCCGCCATGATCTTTCCTCATTTTATGCATTGTTCGGCCAAACAACTATAATTCCGCGCGATTCCCATATTTTGTGTGTTATAGCCCACGCCTTTCGAGTGGTCCCGGGACCTCCGGACCCCTATCGCCTAATATTTTTCTGGACTATCAAATAAGACCAAAGGAACCATAGTCACCGCCCTGTCAAGATCTTTCCACATTTTTAGCATGTTACTGAAAAAGACCTAGAATTTCGCCCGATTCCCATATTTTCGTGTGCTATACCCACGCCGTTTCTCATTTTTTGCATTTTTCGGCCAACAAACTAGAATTACGCCCGATTCCCATATTTTCGTGTGCTATACCCACGCCTTCCAAGTGGTCCGGGGAGCCGCGGACCCCGATCGCCTAAAATTTTCCAGGCCATCAAATATGACCTAAGGTACCATAGTCACCGCCCCACCATGATCGTTCCAAATGTTTTGCATTTTTCGGCCAAAAAACTAGAACTCCGCGCGATTTGCATATTTTCGTGTGCTATAGCTTACGCCTTCCGAGTGGTCCCGGGAGCCGTGGACCCCGATCGCCTAAAATTTTCCGGGCCATCAAATACGACCTAAGGAACCATAGTCATCGCCCCGCCATGATCGTTCCTCATTTATTGCGTTTTTCGGCCAAAAAACTAGAATTTCGCTCGATTACCATATTTTTGTGTGCTATTGCCCACGCCTTCCGAGTGGGCCGGGCCGCCGGACTCGGATCGCCTAAAAAATTCCCGGGCTATCAATTAGGACCTAAGGAACCATAGTCACCGCCTCGCCATGATCGTTCCTCATTTTTTGCATTTTTTGCCCAAAAAAATAGAATTCCGCCCGATTCCCATATTTTTGTGTGCTATCGCCCACGCCTTCCGAGTGGGTCGGGCCCCCCGGAGCCGGATCGCCTAAAATTTTTCCAGTCTATCAAATACGACCTAAGGAACCATAGTCACCGCCCCGCCATGATCGTTCCTAGTCTTTTGCGTTTTTCAGCCAAAAAACTAGAATTCCGCGCGATTTCCATATTTTCGTGTGCTATAGCCCACGCCTTCCAAGGGGTCCCGGGAACCCCGAACCCCGATCGCCTAAAAATATTCCGGGCCATCAAATACGACCTAAGCAACCATAGTAACCACCCCGCCATGACCGTTCCTCATTTTTTGCATTTTTCGGCCAAACAACTAGAATTCCGCGCGATTCCCATATTTATGTGTGTTATAGCCCACGCCTTCCTAGACGTCCCGGGACCTCCGAACCCCTATCGCCTAATATTTTTCCGGACTATCAAATAAGACCAAAGGAACCATAGTCACCGCCCAGCCATGACCATTCCTCATTTGTTGCGTTTTTCGGCCAAACAACTAGAATTCCGCCCGATTACAATATTTTTGTGTGCTATTGCCCACCCTTCCAAGTGGTTCCGGGACCCCCGGACCCCGATCGCCTAAAATTTTTCCGGGCCATCAAATATGACCTAAGGAACCATAGTAACCGCCCCGCCATCATCGTTTCTCATTTTTTGCATTTTTCGGCCAAAAAACTAGAATTACGCCCGATTCCCATATTTTCGTGTGCTATACCCACGCCTTCCAAGTGGTCCGGGAGCCGCGGACCCCGATCGCCTAAAATTTTTCCGGACTATCAAATACGACCTAAGGTAGCATAGTCACCGCCCCACCATGATCGTTCCAAATTCTTTGCATTTTTCGGCCAAAAAACTAGAACTCCGCGCGATTTGCATATTTTCGTGTGCTGTAGCTTACGCCTTCCGAGTGGTCCCGGGTGCCGTGGACCCCGATCGCCTAAAATTTTCCGGGCCATCAAATACGACCTAAAGTGCTATACCCACGCATTTTGAGTGGTCCCAAGAGCTGCGGACCCCGATCGCCTAAAATTTTTCCGGGCAATCAAATACGACCTAAGGAACCATAGTATCCGCCCCGCCATGATCGTTCCTCATTTATTGCGTTTTTCGGCCAAAAAACTAGAATTTTGCCCGATTCCCATATATTTGTGTGCTATCGCCCACGCCTTCCGAGTGGGTCGGGCCCCCCGGAGCCGGATCGCCTAAAAATTTTCCAGACTAACAAATACAACCTAAGGAACCATAGTCATCGCCCCGCCATGATCGTTCCTAGTCTTTTGCATTTTTCAGCCAAAAAACTAGAATTTCGGGCGATTTCCATATTTTCGTGTGCTAAAGCCCACGCCTTCCAAGGGGTCCTGGGAACCCCGAACCCCGAACCCCGATCGCCTCAAAATTTTCCGGGACACCAAATACGACCTAAGGAACCATAGTAACCACCCCGCCATGATCGTTCCTCATTTTTTGTGTTTTTCGGCTAGACAACTAGAATTTCGCGCGATTCCCATATTTTTGTGTGTTATAGCCCACGCCTTCCAAGTGGTCCCGGGACCTCCTGACCCCTATCGCCTAAAATTTTTCCGGACGATCATATACGACCTATTGAACCATAGTATCCGCCCCGCCATGATCGTTCCTCATTTTTTATATTTTTCGGCCAAACAACTAGAATTCCGCGCGATTCCCATATTTTTGTGTGTTTTAGCCCACGGCTTCCGAGTGGTCCCGGGACCTCCGGACCCCTATCGCCTAATATTTTTCTGGACTATCAAATAAGACCTAAGGAACCATAGTCATCGCCCCGCCATGATCTTTCCTCATTTTTTGCGTTTTTCGGCCAAACAACTATAATTCCGCGCGATTCCCATATTTTTGTGTGTTATAGCCCACGCCTTTCGAAAGGTCCCGGGACCTCCGGACCCCTATCGCCTAATATTTTTCCGGACTATCAAATAAGACCAAAGGAACCATAGTCACCGCCCTGTCAAGATCTTTCCACATTTTTAGCATGTTACTGAAAAAGACCTAGAATTTCGCCCGATTCCCATATTTTCGTGTGCTATACCCACGCATTTTGAGTGGTCCCAAGAGCAGCGGACCCCGATCGCCTAAAATTTTTCCGGGCAATCAAATACGACCTAAGGAACCATAGTATCCGCCCCGCCATGATCGTTCCTTATTTTTTTCGTTTTTCGGCCAAAAAACTAGAATTACGCGCGATTCCCATATTTTCGTGTCCTATAGCCCACGCCTTCCAAGTGAACCTGGGAACTCCGGACCCCTATCGCCTAAAAATTTTCCGGACTATAAAATACGACCTAAGGAACCATAGTCACCGCCTAGCCATGAACATTCCTCATTTTTTGCATTTTTCGGCCAAAAAACTAGAATTCCGCTCGATTACAATATTTTTGTGTGCTATAGCCCACCCTTCCGAGTGGTTCCGGGACCCCCGGACCCCGATCGCCTAAAATTTATCCGGGCCGTCAAATACGACCTAAGGAACCATAGTAACCGCCCCGCCATCATCGTTTCTCATTGTTTGCATATTTCGGCCAAAAAACTAGAATTACGCCCGATTCCCATATTTTCGTGTGCTATACCCACGCCTTCCAAGTGGTCCGGGGAGCCGCGGACCCCGATCGCCTAAAAATTTTCCGGACTATCAAATATGACCTAAGGTACCATAGTAACCGCCCCACCATGATCGTTCCAAATGCTTTGCATTTTTCGGCCAAAAAACTAGAACTCCGCGCGATTTGCATATTTTAGTGTGCTATAGCTTACGCCTTCCGAGTGGTCCCGGGAGCCGTGGACCCCGATCGCCTAAAATTTCCCGGGCCATCAAATACGACCTAAGGAACCATAGTCACCGCCCCGCCATGATCGTTTCTCATTTATTGTGTTTTTCGTCAAAAGAACTAGAATTCCGCTCGGTTACCATATTTTTGTGTGCAATTACCCACGCCTTCCGAGTGGGCCGGGCCGCCGGACTAGGATCGCCTAAAAAAATTTCGGGCCATCAATTAGGACCTAAGGAACCATAGTCACCGCCTCGCCATGATCGTTCCTCATTTTTTATCGTTTTTGGCCAAACAACTAGAATTCCGCGCGATTCCCATATTTTTGTGTGTTATAGCCCACGCCTTCCGAGTGGTCCCGGGACCTCCTGACCCCTATCGCCTAAAATTTTTCCGGACTATCAAATACGACCTAAGGAACCATAGTATCCGCCCCGCCATGATCGTTCCTCATTTTTTGCGTTTTTCGGCCAAACAACTAGAATTCCGCGCGATTCCCATATTTTTGTGTGTTATATCCCACGCCTTCCGAGTGGTCCCGGGACCTCCGGACCCCTATCGCCTAATATTTTTCCGGACTATCAAATAAGACCAAAGGAACCATAGTCACCGCCCAGCCATGATCATTCCTCATTTGTTGCGTTTTTCGGCCAAAAAACTAGAATTCCGCCCGATTACAATATTTTTGTGTGCTATTGCCCACCCTTCCAAGTGGTTCCGGGGAACCCCGAACCCCGATCGCCTAAAAATTTTCCGGGCCACCAAATACGACCTAAGGAACCATAGTAACCACCCCGCCATGATCGTTCCTCATTTTTTGCGTTTTTCGGCCAAACAACTAGAATTCCGCGCGATTCCCATATTTTTGTGTGTTATAGCCCACGCCTTCCGAGTGGTCCCGGGACCTCCTGACCCCTATCGCCTAAAATTTTTCCGGACTATCAAATACGACCTAAGGAACCATAGTATCCGCCCCGCCATGATCGTTCCTCATTTTTTGCGTTTTTCGGCCAAACAACTAGAATTCCGCGCGATTCCCATATTTTTGTGTGTTATAGCCCACGCCTTCCGAGTGGTCCCGGGACCTCCGGACCCCTATCGCCTAATATTTTTCCGGACTATCAAATAAGACCAAAGGAACCATAGTCACCGCCCTGCCAAGATCTTTCCACATTTTTTGCATGTTACTGAAAAAGACCTAGAATTTCGCCCGATTCCCATATTTTCGTGTGCTATACCCACGCATTCCGAGTGGTCCCAAGAGCCGCGGACCCCGATCGCCTAAAATTTTTCCGGGCAATCAAATACGACCTAAGGAACCATAGTATCCGCCCCGCCAAGATCGTTCCTCATTTTTTGCATTTTTCGGCCAAACAACTAGAATTCCGCCCGATTCCCATATTTTCGTGTGCTTTAGCCCACGCCTTCCAAGGGGTCCCGGGAACCCCGAACCCCGATCGCCTAAAACTTTTCCGGGCCATCAAATACGACCTAAGGAATCATAGTATCCGCCCCGCCATGATCGTTCCTCATTTTTTGCGTTTTTCGGCCAAACAACTAGAATACCGCGTGATTCCCATATTTTTATGTGCACACCTTCCGAGTGGTCCCGGGACCTCAGGACCCCTATCGCCTAAAATTTTTCCGGACTATCAAATACGACCTAAGGTACCATAGTCACCGCCCCGCCATGATCGTTCCAAATGCTTTGCATTTTTCGGCCAAAAAACTAGAACTCCGCGCGATTTGCCTATTTTAGTGTGCTATAGCTTACGCCTTCCGAGTGGTCCCGGGAGCCGTGGACCCCGATCGCCTAAAATTTTCCGGGCCATCAAATATGACCTAAGGAACCATAGTCACCGCCCCGCCATGATCGTTCCTCATTTATTGCGTTTTTCGGCCAAAAAACTAGAATTCCGCTCGATTACCATATTTTTGTGTGCTATCGCCCACGCCTTCCGAGTGGGTCGGGCTCCCCGGAGCCGGATCGCCTAAAAATTTTCCAGACTATCAAATACGACATAAGGAACCATAGTCACCGCTCCGCCATGATCGTTCCTAGTCTTTTGCATTTTTCAGCCAAAAAACTAGAATTTCGGGCGATTTCCATATTTTCGTGTGCTAAAGCCCACGCCTTCCAAGGGGTCCTGGGAACCCCGAACCCCGATCGCCTAAAAATTTTCCGGGCCATCAAATACGACCTAAGGAACCATAGTAACCACACCGCCATGATCGTTCCTCATTTTTTGCGTTTTTCGGCCAAACAAGTAGAATTCCGCGCGATTCCCATATTTTTGTGTGTTATAGCCCACGCCTTCCGAGTGGTCCCGGGACCTCCTGACCCCTATCGCCTAAAATTTTTCCGGACTATCATATACGACCTAAGGAACCATAGTATCCGCCCCGACATGATCGTTCCTCATCTTTTGCGTTTTTCGGCCAAACAACTAGAATTCCGCGCGATTCCCATATTTTTGTATGTTATATCCCACGCCTTCCGAGTGGTCCCGGGACCTCCGGACCCCTATAGCCTAATATTTTTCCGGATTATCAAATATGACCTAAGGAACCATAGTCACTGCCCAGCAATGATCATTCCTCATTTGTTGCGTTTTTCGGCCAAAAAACTAGAATTCCGCCCGATTACAATATTTTTGTGTTCTATTGCCCACCCTTCCAAGTCAATTAGGACCTAAGGAACCATAGTCACCGCCTCGCCATGATCGTTCCTCATTTTTTGCATTTTTTGGCCAAAAACTAGAATTCCGCCCGATTCTCATATTTTTGTGTGCTATCGCCCACGCCTTTCGAGTGGGCCTGGCCCCCGGTCTCGGATCGCCTAAAAAATTTTCGGGCCAACAATTAAGACCTAAGGAACCATAGTCACCGCCTTGCCATGATCGTTCCAAATGCTTTGCATTTTTTGGCCAAAAAACTAGAACTCCGCGTGATTTGCATATTTTAGTGTGCTATAGCTTACGCCTTACGAGTGGTCCCGGGAACCGTGGACCCCGATCGCCTAAAAATTTTTGGGCCATCAAATATGACCTAAGGAACCATAGTCACCGCCCCGCCATGATCGTTCCTCATTTATTGTGTTTTCGGCCAAAAAACTAGAATTCCGTTCGATTACACTATTTTTGTGTGCTATTGCCCACGCCTTCCGAGTGGGCCGGGCCGCCGGTCTCGGATCGCCTAAAAAAATTTCGGGCCATCAATTAAGACCTAAGGAACCATAGTCACCGCCTCGCCATGATCGTTCCTCATGTTTTGCATTTTTTGGCCAAAAAACTAGAATTCCGCCCGATTCCCATATTTTTGTGTGCTATCGCCCACGCCTTCCGAGTGGGTCGGGCCCCCGGAGCCGGATCGCCTAAAAATTTTCCGGACTATCAAATACGACCTAAGGAACCTTAGTCACCACCCGCCATGATCGTTCCTAGTCTTTTGCGTTTTTCAGCCAAAAAACTAGAATTTCGCGCGATTTCCATATTTTCGTGTGCTTTAGCCCACGCCTTCCAAGGGGTCCCGGGAACCCCGAACCCCGATCGCCTAAAAATTTTCCGGGCCATCAAATATGACCTAAGGAACCATAGTAACCACCCAGCCATGATCGTTCCTCATTGTTTGCGTTTTTCGGCCAAACAACTAGAATTCCGCGCGATTCCCATATTTTTGTGTGTTATAGCCCACGCCTTCCGAGTGGTCCCGGGACCTCCTGACCCCTATCGCCTAAAATTTTTTCGGACTATCAAATACGACCTAAGGAACCATAGTATCCGCCCCGCCATGATCGTTCCTCATTTTTTGCGTTTTTCGTCCAAACAACTAGATCCGCGCGATTCCCATATTTTTGTGTGTTATAGCCCACGCCTTCCGAGTGGTCCCGGGACCTCCGGACCCCTATCGCCTAATATTTTTCCGGACTATCAAATAAGACCAAAGGAACCATAGTCACCGCCCTGTCAAGATCTTTCCACATTTTTTGCATGTTACTGAAAAAGACCTAGAATTTCGCCCGATTCCCATATTTTCGTGTGCTATACCCACGCATTCCGAGTGGTCCCAAGAGCCGCGGACCCCGATCGCCTAAAAATTTTCCGGGCAATCAAATACGACCTAAGGAACAATAGTATCCGTCCCGCCATGATCATTCCTTATTTTTTGCGTTTTTCGGCCAAACAACTAGAATTCCACGCGATTGCCATATTTTTGTGTGTTATAGCCCACACCTTCCGAGTGGTCCCGGGACCTCCGGACCCCTATCGCCTAAAATTTTTCCGGACTATCAAATACGACCTAAGGAACCATAGTATCCGCCCCGCCATGATCGTTCCTCATTTTTTATGTTTTTCGGCCAAACAACTAGAATTCCGCGCGATCCCATATTTTTGTGTGTTATAGCCCACGCCTTCCGAGTGGTCCCGGGTCTCCGGACCCCTATCGCCTAAATTTTTTCCGGACTATCAAATAAGACCTAAGGAACCATAGTCAACTCCCAGCCATGATCGTTCCTAGTTTTTTCTGTTTTTCGGCCAAAAAACTAGAATTCCGCGCGATTCCCATATTTTCGTGTCCTATAGCCCACGCCTTCCAAGTGAACCCGGGAACTCCGGACCCCTATCGCCTAAAATTTTTCCGGACTATCAAATACGACCTAAGGAACCAAAGTCAACGCCCAGCCATGATCATTCCTCATTTGTTGCGTTTTTCGGCCAAACAACTAGAATTCCCCCCGATTACAATATTTTTGTGTGCTATTGCCCACCCTTCCAAGTGGTTCCTGGACCCCCGGACCCCGATCGCTTAAAATTTTTCCGGGCCGTCAAATACGACCTAAGGAACCATAGTAACCGCCCCGCCATCATCGTTTCTCATTTGTTGCATTTTTCGGCCAAAAAACTAGAATTACGCCCGATTCCCATATTTTCGTGTGCTATACCCACGCCTTCCAAGTGGTCCGGGGAGCCGCGGACCCCGATCGCCTAAAATTTTTCCGGACTATCAAATACAACCTAAGGTACCATAGTCACCGCCCCACCATGATCGTTCCTAGTCTTTTGCATTTTTCAGCCAAAAAACTAGAATTTCGCGCGATTTCCATATTTTCGTGTGCAAAGCCCATGCCTTCCAAGGGGTCCCGGGAACCCCGAACCCCGATCGACTAAAAATTTTCCGGGCCATCAAATACGACCTAAGGAACCATAGTAACCACCCCGCCATGATCGTTCCTCATTTTTTGCGTTTTTCGGCCAAACAACTAGAATTCCGCGCGATTCCCATATTATTGTGTGTTATAGCCCACGCCTTCCGAGTGGTCCTGGGACCTCCTGACCCCTATCGCCTCATTTTTTGCGTTTTTCGGCCAAAAAACTAGGATTACGCCCGATTCCCATATTTTCGTGTGCTATACCAACGCCTTCCAAGTGGTCCGTGGAGCCGCGGACCCCGATCGCCTAAAATTTTTCCGGACTATCAAATACTACCTAAGGTACCATAATCACCGCCCCACCATGATCGTTCCAAATGCTTTGCATTTTTCGGCCAAACAACTAGAACTCCGCGCGATTTGCATATTTTAGTGTGCTATAGCTTACGCCTTCCGAGTGGTCCCGGGAGCCCGTGGACCCCAATCGCCTAAAAATTTTCAGGCCATCAAATATGACCTAAGGAACCATAGTCACCGCCCCGCCATGATCGTTCCTCATTTATTGCGTTTTCGGCCAAAAAACTAGAATTTCGCTCGATTACCATATTTTTGTGTGATATTGCCCACGCCTTCCGAATGGGCCGGGCCGCCGGTCTCTGATCGCCTAAAAAAATTTCGGGCCATCAATTAAGACCTAAGGAACCATAGTCACCGCCTCGCCATGGTCGTTCCTCATGTTTTGCATTTTTTGGCCAAAAAACTAGAATTTCGCCTGATTCCCATATTTTTGTGTGCTATCGCCCACGCCTTCCGAGGGGTCGGGCCCCCCGGAGCCGGATCGCCTAAAAATTTTCCGGACTATCAAATACGACCTAAGGAACCTTAGTCACCACCCCGCCATGATCGTTCCTAGTCGTTTGCGTTTTTCAGCCAAAAAACTAGAATTTCGCGCGATTTCCATATTTTCGTGTGCTTTAGCCCACACCTTCCAATGGGTCCCGGGAACCCCGAACCCCGATCGCCTAAAAATTTTCCGGGCCATCAAATACGACCTAAGGAACCATAGTAACCACCCCGCCATGATCGTTCCTCATTGTTTGCGTTTTTCGGCCAAACAACTAGAATTCCGCGCGATTCCCATATTTTTGTGTGTTATAGCCCACGCCTTCCGAGTGGTCCCGGGACCTCCTGACCCCTATCGCCTAAAATTTTTTCGGACTATCAAATACGACCTAAGGAACCATAGTATCCGCCCCGCCATGATCGTTCCTCATTTTTTGCGTTTTTCGGCCAAACAACTAGAATTCCGCGCGATTCCCATATTTTTGTGTCCACGCCTTCCGAGTGGTTCCGGGACCTCCGGACCCCTATCGCCTAATATTTTTCCGGACTATCAAATAAGACCAAAGGAACCATAGTCACCTCCCTGTCAAGATCTTTCCACATTTTTTGCATGTTACTGAAAAAGACCTAGAATTTCGCTCGATTCCCATATTTTCGTGTGCTATACCCACGCATTCCAAGTGGTCCCAAGAGCCGCGCCCCCCGATCGCCTAAAAAATTTTCGGCCAAACAACTATAATTCCGCGCGATTCCCATATTTTTGTGTGTTATAGCCCACGCCTTTCGAGTGGTCCCGGGACCTCCGGACCCCTATCGCCTAATATTTTTCCGGACTATCAAATAAGACCAAAGGAACCATAGTCACCGCCCTGTCAAGATCTTTCCACATTTTTAGCATGTTACTGAAAAAGACATAGAATTTCGCCCGATTCCCATATTTTCGTGTGCTATACCCACGCATTCCGAGTGGTCCCAAGAGCCGCGGACCCCGATCGCCTAAAATTTTTACGGGCAATCAAATACGACCTAAGGAACCATAGTCACCGCCCCGCCATGATCGTTCCTCATTTATTGTGTTTTTCGTCAAAAAAACTAGAATTCCGCTCGGTTACCATATTGTTTTGTGCAATTACCCACGCCTTCCGAGTGGGCCGGGCCGCCGGACTAGGATCGCCCAAAAAATTTTCGGGCCATCAATTAGGACCTAAGGAACCATAGTCACCGTCTCGCCATGATCGTTCCTCATTTTTATCTTTTTTGGCCAAACAACTAGAATTCCGCGCGATTCCCATATTTTTGTGTGTTATAGCCCACGCCTTCCGCGTGGTCCCGGGACCTCCTGACCCCTATAGCCTAAAATTTTTCCGGACTATCAAATACGACCTAAGGAACCATAGTATCCGCCCCAACATGATCGTTCCTCATTTTTTGCATTTTTCGGCCAAACAACTAGAATTCCGCGCGATTCCCATATTTTTATATGTTATATCCCACGCCTTCCGAGTGGTCCCGGGACCTCCGGACCCCTATAGCCTAATATTTTTCCGGATTATCAAATATGACCTAAGGAACCATAGTCACCGCCCAGCAATGATCATTCCTCATTTGTTGCGTTTTTCGGCCAAAAAACTAGAATTCCGCCCGATTACAATATTTTTATGTTCTATTGCCCACCCTTCCAAGTGGTTCCGGGACTTTCGGACCCCATAGTCACCGCCTCGCCATGATCGTTCCTCATTTTTTGCATTTTTTGGCCAAAAAACTAGAATTCCGCCTGATTCCAATATTTTTGTGTGCTATCGCCCACGCCTTTCGAGTGGGCCTGGCCCCCGGTCTCGGATCGCCTAAAAATTTTCGGGCCATCAATTAAGACCTAAGGAACCATAGTCACTGCCTCGCCACGATCGTTCCAAATGCTTTGCATTTTTTGGCCAAAAAACTAGAACTCCGCGTGATTTGCATATTTTAGTGTGCTATAGCTTACGCCTTACGAGTGGTCCCGGGAGCCGTGGACCCCGATCGCCTAAAAATTTTCGGGCCATCAAATATGACCTAAGGAACCATAGTCACCGCCCCGCCATGATCGTTCCTCATTTATTGCGTTTTCGGCCAAAAACTAGAATTCCGCTCGATTACCATATTTTTGTGTGCTATTGCCCACGCCTTCCGAGTGGGCCGGGGCGCCGGTCTCGGATCGCCTAAAAAAAATTTGGGCCATCAATTAAGACCTAAGGAACCATAGTCACCGCCTCGCCATGATCGTTCCTCATGTTTTGCATTTTATGGCCAAAAAACTAGAATTTCGCCCGATTCCCATATTTTTGTGTGCTATCGCCCACGCCTTCCGAGTGGGTCGGGCCCCCGGAGCCGGATCGCCTAAAAATTTTCCGGACTATCAAATACGACCTAAGGAACCTTAGTCACCACCCCGCCATGATCGTTCCTAGTCTTTTGCATTTTGCAGCCAAAAAACTAGAATTTCGCGCGATTTCCATATTTTCGTGTGCTTTAGCCCACGCCTTCCAAGGGGTCCCTGGAACCCCGAACCCCGATCTCCTAAAAATTTCCCGGGCCATCAAATATGACCTAAGGAACAATAGTAACCACCCCGTTTTTCGGCCAAACAACTAGAATTCCGCGCGATTCCCATATTATTGTGTGTTATAGCCCACGCCTTCCGAGTGGTCCCGGGACCTCCTGACCCCTATCGCCTAAAATTTTTTCGGACTATCAAATACGACCTAAGGAACCATAGTATCCGCCCCGCCATGATCGTTCCTCATTTTTTGCGTTTTTCGGCCAAACAACTAGAATTCCGCGCGATTCCCATATTTTTACCCACGCCTTCCGAGTGGTCCCGGGACCTCCGGACCCCTATCGCCTAATATTTTTCCGGACTATCAAATAAGACCAAAGGAACCATAGTCACCGCCCTGTCAAGATCTTTCCACATTTTTTGCATGTTACTGAAAAAGACCTAGAATTTCGCCCGATTCCCATATTTTCGTGTGCTATACCCACGCATTCCGAGTGGTCCCAAGAGCCGCGGACCCCGATCGCCTAAAAAATTTCCGGGCAATCAAATACGACCTAAGGAACAATAGTATCCGTCCCACCATGATCGTTCCTTATTTTTTGTGTTTTTCGGCCAAACAACTAAAATTCCGCGCGATTGCCATATTTTTGTGTGTTATAGCCCACACCTTCCGAGTGGTCCCGGGACCTTCGGACCCCTATCGCCTAAAATTTTTCCGGACTATCAAATACGACCTAAGGAACCATAGTATCCGCCCCGCCATGATCGTTCCTCATTTTTTGTGTTTTTCGGCCAAACAACTAGAATTCCGCGCGATCCCATATTTTTTTGTGTTATAGCCCACGCCTTCCGAGTGGTCCCGGGTCTCCGGACCCCTATCGCCTAAATTTTTTCCGGACTATCAAATAAGACCTAAGGAACCATAGTCAACTCCCAGCCATGATCGTTCCTAGTTTTTTCTGTTTTTCGGCCAAAAAACTAGAATTCCGCGCGATTCCCATATTTTCGTGTCCTATAGCCCACGCCTTCCAAGTGAACCCGGGAACTCCGGACCCCTATCGCCTAAAATTTTTCTGGACTATCAAATACGACCTAAGGAACCAAAGTCACCGCCCAGCCATGATCATTCCTCATTTGTTGCGTTTTTCGGCCAAAAAACTAGAATTCTGCCCGATTACAATATTTTTGTGTGCTATTGCCCACCCTTCCAAGTGGTTCCGGGACCCCTGGACCCCGATCGCTTAAAATTTTTTCGGGCCGTCAAATACGACCTAAGGAACCATAGTAACCGCCCCGCCATCATCGTTTCTCATTTTTTGCATTTTTCGGCCAAAAAACTAGAATTACGCTCGATTCCCATATTTTCGTGTGCTATACCCACGCATTCCGAGTGGTCCCAAGAGCCGCGGACCCCGATCGCCTAAAAAGTTTCCGGGCAGTCAAATACGACCTAAGGAACAATAGTATCCATCCCGCCATGATCGTTCCTTATTTTTTGCATTTTTCGGCCAAACAACTAGAATTCCGTGCGATTGCCATATTTTTGTGTGTTATAGCCCACACCTTCCGAGTGGTCCCGGGACCTTCGGACCCCTATCGCCTAAAATTTTTCCGGACTATCAAATACGACCTAAGGAACCATAGTATCCGCCCCGCCATGATCGTTCCTCATTTTTTGTGTTTTTCGGCCAAACAACTAGAATTCCGCGCGATCCCATATTTTTTTGTGTTATAGCCCACGCCTTCCGAGTGGTCCCGGGTCTCCGGACCCCTATCGCCTAAATTTTTTCCGGACTATCAAATAAGACCTAAGGAACCATAGTCAACTCCCAGCCATGATCGTTCCTAGTTTTTTCTGTTTTTCGGCCAAAAAACTAGAATTCCGCGCGATTCCCATATTTTCGTGTCATATAGCCCACGCCTTCCAAGTGAACCCGGGAACTCCGGACCCCTATCGCCTAAAATTTTTCTGGACTATCAAATACGACCTAAGGAACCAAAGTCACCGCCCAGCCATGATCATTCCTCATTTGTTGCGTTTTTCGGCCAAAAAACTAGAATTCTGCCCGATTACAATATTTTTGTGTGCTATTGTCCACCCTTCCAAGTGGTTCCGGGACCCCCGGACCCCGATCGCCTAAAATTTTTCGGGCCGTCAAATACGACCTAAGGAACCATAGTAACCGCCCCGCCATCATCGTTTCTCATTTTTTGCATTTTTCGGCCAAAAAACTAGAATTACGCTCGATTCCCATATTTTCGTGTGCTATACCCACGCATTCCGAGTGGTCCCAAGAGCCGCGGACCCCGATCGCCTAAAAAGTTTCCGGGCAGTCAAATACGACCTAAGGAACAATAGTATCCATCCCGCCATGATCGTTCCTTATTTTTTGCATTTTTCGGCCAAACAACTAAAATTCCGCGCGATTGCCATATTTTTGTGTGTTATAGCCCACACCTTCCGAGTGGTCTCGGGACCTTCGGACCCCTATCGCCTAAAATTTTTCCGGACTATCAAATACGACCTAAGGAACCATAGTATCCGCCCCGCCATGATCGTTCCTCATTTTTTGTGTTTTTCGGCCAAACAACTAGAATTCCGCGCGATCCCATATTTTTGTGTGTTATAGCCCACGCCTTCCGAGTGGTCCCGGGTCTCCGGACCCCTATCGCCTAAATTTTTTCCGGACTATCAAATAAGACCTAAGGAACCATAGTCAACTCCCAGCCATGATCGTTCCTAGTTTTTTCTGTTTTTCGGCCAAAAAACTAGAATTCCGCGCGATTCCCATATTTTCGTGTCCTATAGCCCACGCCTTCCAAGTGAACCTGGGAACTCCGGACCCCTATCGCCTAAAATTTTTCTGGACTATCAAATACGACCTAAGGAACCAAAGTCACCGCCCAGCCATGATCATTCCTCATTTGTTGCGTTTTTCGGCCAAAAACTAGAATTCCGCCCGATTACAATATTTTTGTGTGCTATTGCCCACCCTTCCAAGTGGTTCCGGGACCCCTGGACCCCGATCGCTTAAAATTTTTTCGGGCCGTCAAATACGACCTAAGGAACCATAGTAACCGCCCCGCCATCATCGTTTCTCATTTTTTGCATTTTTCGGCCAAAAAACTAGAATTACGCTCGATTCCCATATTTTCGTGTGCTATACCCACGCATTCCGAGTGGTCCCAAGAGCCGCGGACCCCGATCGCCTAAAAAGTTTCCGGGCAGTCAAATACGACCTAAGGAACAATAGTATCCATCCCGCCATGATCGTTCCTTCATTTTTTGCGTTTTTCGGCGAAACAACTAGAATTCCGCGCGATTCCCATATTTTTGTGTGTTATAGCCCACGCCTTCCGAGTGGTCCCGGGACCTCCGGACCCCGATCGCCTAAAATTTTTCCGGACTATCAAATACGACCTAAGGTACCATAGTCACCGCCCCACCATGATCGTTCCAAATGCTTTGCATTTTTCGGACAAAAAACTACAACTCCGAGCGATTTGCATATTTTAGTGTGCTATAGCTTACGCCTTCCGAGTGGGTCCCGGGTCTCCGGACCCCTATCGCCTAAAATTTTTCCGGACTATCAAATAACGACCTAAGGAACCACAGTATCCGCCCCGCCATGATCGTTCCTCATTTTTTACGTTTTTCGGCCAAACAACTAGAATTCCGCGCGATTCCCATATTTTCGTGTCCTATAGCCCACGCCTTCCAAGTGAACCCGGGAACTCCGGACCCCTATCGCCTAAAATTTTTCCGGACTATCAAATACGACCTAAGGAACCAAAGTCACCGCCCAGCCATGATCATTCCTCATTTGTTGCGTTTTTCGGCCAAACAACTAGAATTCCGCCCGATTACAATATTTTTGTGTGCTATTGCCCACCCTTCCAAGTGGTTCCGGGACCCCCGGACCCCGATCGCTTAAAATTTTTCCGGGCTATCAAATACGACCTAAGGAACCATAGTAACCGCCCCGCCATCATCGTTTCTCATTTTTTGCATTTTTCGGCCAAAAAACTAGAATTACGCTCGATTCCCATATTTTCGTGTGCTATACCCACGCATTCCGAGTGGTCCCAAGAGCCGCGGACCCCGATCGCCTAAAAAGTTTCCGGGCAGTCAAATACGACCTAAGGAACAATAGTATCCATCCCGCCATGATCGTTCCTTATTTTTTGCATTTTTCGGCCAAACAACTTGAATTCCGTGCGATTGCCATATTTGTGTGTGTTATAGCCCACACCTTCCGAGTGGTCCCGGGACCTCCGGACCCCTATCGCCTAAAATTTTTCCGGACTATCAAATACGACCTAAGGTACCATAGTATCCGCCCCGCCATGATCGTTCCTCATTTTTTGTGTTTTTCGGCCAAACAACTAGAATTCCGTGCGATCCCATATTTTTGTGTGTTATAGCCCACGCCTTCCGAGTGGTCCCGGGTCTCCGGACCCCTATCGCCTAAATTTTTTCCGGACTATCAAATAAGACCTAAGGAACCATAGTCAACTCCCAGCCATGATCGTTCCTAGTTTTTTCTGTTTTTCGGCCAAAAACTAGAATTCCGCGCGATTCCCATATTTTCGTGTCCTATAGCCCACGCCTTCCAAGTGAACCCGGGAACTCCGGACCCCTATCGCCTAAAATTTTTCCGGACTATCAAATACGACCTAAGGAACCAAAGTCACCGCCCAGCCATGATCATTCCTCATTTGTTGCGTTTTTCGGCCGAACAACTAGAATTCCGCCCGATTACAATATTTTTGTGTGCTATTGCCCACCCTTCCAAGTGGTTCCGGGACCCCTGGACCCCGATCGCTTAAAATTTTTTCGGGCCGTCAAATACGACCTAAGGAACCATAGTAACCGCCCCGCCATCATCGTTTCTAACTTTTCGGACAAAAAACCTAGAATTACGCCCGATTCCCATATTTTCGTGTGCTATACCCACGCCTTCCAAGTGATCCGGGGAGCCGCGGACCCCGATCGCCTAAAATTTTTCCGGACTATCAAATACGACCTAAGGTACCATAGTCACCGCCCCACCATGATCGTTCCAATTGCTTTGCATTTTTTGGCCAAAAAACTAGAACTCCGCGCTATTTGCATATTTTAGTGTGCTATAGCTTACGCCTTCCGAGTGGTCCCGGGAGCCGTGGACCCCGATCGCCTAAAAATTTTCGGGCCATCAAATATGACCTAAGGAATCATAGTCACCGCCCCGCCATGATCGTTCCTCATTTATTGCGTTTTCGGCCAAAAAACTAGAATTCCGCTCGATCACCATATTTTTGTGTGCTATTGCCCACGCCTTCCAAGTGGGCCGGACCGCCGGTCTCGGATCGCCTAAAAATATTTCGGGACATCAATTAAGACCTAAGGAACCATAGTCACCACCTCGCCATGATCGTTCCTCATGTTTTGCATTTTTGGCCAAAAAACTAGAATTCTGCCTGATTCCCATATTTTTGTGTGCTATCGCCCACGCCTTCCGAGTGGGTCGGGCCCCCCGGAGCCGGATCGCCTAAAAATTTTCTGGACTATCAAATACGACCTAAGGAACCTTAATCACCACCACGCCATGATCGTTCCTAGTCTTTTGCGTTTTTCAGCCAAAAAACTAGAATTCCGCGCGATTCCCATATTTTCGTGTGCAATAGCCCACGCCTTCCGAGTGGTCCAGGGAACCCCGAACCCCGATCGCCTAAAAATTTTCCGGGCCATCAAATACGACCTAAGGAACCATAGTAACCACCCCGCCATGATCGTTCCTCATTGTTTGCATTTTTCGGCCAAACAACTAGAATTCCGCGCGATTCCCATATTTTTGTGTGTTATAGCCCACGCCTTCCGAGTGGTCCCGGGACCTCCTGACCCCTATCGCCTAAAATTTTTTCGGACTATCAAATACGACCTAAGGAACCATAGTATCCGCCCCGCCATGATCGTTCCTCATTTTTTGCGTTTTTCGGCCAAACAACTAGAATTCCGCGCTATTCCCATATTTTTGCCCACGCCTTCCGAGTGGTCCCGGGACCTCCGGACCCCTATCGCCTAATATTTTTCCGGACTATCAAATAAGACCAAAGGAACCATAGTCACCGCCTTGTCATGATCTTTCCACATTTTTTGCATGTTACTGAAAAAGACCTAGAATTTTGCCCGATTCCCATATTTTCGTGTGCTATACCCACGCATTCTGAGTGGTCCCAAGAGCCGCGGACCCCGATCGCCTAAAAATTTTCCGGGCAATCAAATACGACCTAAGGAACAATAGTATCCGTCCCGCCATGATCGTTCCTTATTTTTTTGCGTTTTTCGGCCAAACAACTAGAATTACGCGCAATTGCCATATTTTTGTGTGTTATAGCCCACACCTTCCGAGTGGTCCCGGGACCTCCGGACCCCTATCGCCTAAAATTTTTCCGGACTATCAAATACGACCTAAGGAACCATAGTATCCGCCCCGCCATGATCGTTCCTCATTTTTTGTGTTTTTCGGCCAAACAACTAGAATTCCGCGCGATCCCATATTTTTGTGTGTTATAGCCCACGCCTTCCGAGTGGTCCCGGGTCTCCAGACCCCTATCGCCTAAATTTTTTCCGGACTATCAAATAAGACCTAAGGAACCATAGTCAACTCCCAGCCATGATCGTTCCTAGTTTTTTCTGTTTTTCGGCCAAAAAACTAGAATTCCGCGCGATTCCCATATTTTCGTGTCCTATAGCCCACGCCTTCCAAGTGAACCCGGGAACTCCGGACCCCTATCGCCTAAAATTTTTCCGGACTATCAAATACGACCTAAGGAACCAAAGTCACCGCCCAGCCATGATCATTCCTCATTTGTTGCGTTTTTCGGCCAAACAACTAGAATTCCGCCCGATTACAATATTTTTGTGTGCTATTGCCCACCCTTCCAAGTGGTTCCGGGACCCCCGGACCCCGATCGCTTAAAATTTTTCCGGGCCGTCAAATACGACCTAAGGAACCATAGTAACCGCCCCGCCATCATCGTTTCTCATTTTTTGCATTTTTCGGCCAAAAAACTAGAATTACGCCCGATTCCCATATTTTCGTGTGCTATACCCACGCCTTCCAAGTGGTCCGGGGAGCCGCGGACCCCGATCGCCTAAAATTTTTCCGGACTATCAAATACGACCTAAGGTACCATAGTCACCGCCCCACCATGATCGTTCCAAATACTTTGCACTTTTCGGCCAAAAAACTAGAACTCCGCGCGATTTGCATATTTTAGTGTGCTATAGCTTACGCCTTCCGAGTGGTCCCGGGAGCCGTGGACCCCGATCGCCTAAAATTTTCCGGGCCATCAAATATGACCTAAGGAACCATAGTCACCGCCCCGCCATGATCGTTCCTCATTTATTGCGTTTTTCGGCCAAAAAACTAGAATTCCGCTCGATTACCATATTTTTGTGTGCTATTGCCCACGCCTTCCGAGTGGGCCGGGCCACCGGTCTCGGATCGCCTAAAAAGTTTTCGGGCCATCAATTAAGACCTAAGGAACCATAGTCACCGGCTCACCATGATCGTTCCTCATTTTTTGCATTTTTTGGCCAAAAAACTAGAATTCCGCCCGATTCCCATATTTTTGTGTGCTATCGCCCACGCCTTCCGAGTGGGTCAGACCCCCGGAGCCGGATCGCCTAAAAATTTTCCGGACTATCAAATATGACCTAAGGAACCATAGTCACCGCCCGCCATGATCGTTCCTAGTCTTTTGCGTTTTGCAGCCAAAAAACTAGAATTTCGCGCGATTTCCATATTTTCGTGTGCTTTAGCCCACGTCTTCCAAGGGGTCCCGGGAACCCCGAACCCCAATCGCCTAAAAATTTTTCGGGCCATCAAATACGACCTAAGGAACCATAGTAACCACCCTGCCATGATCGTTCCTCATTTTTTGCATTTTTCGGCCAAACAACTAGAATTCCGCGCGATTCCCATATTTTTGTGTGTTATAGCCCACGCCTTCCGAGTGGTCCCGGGACCTCCTGACCCCTATCGCCTAAAATTTTTCAGGACTATCAAATACGACCTAAGGAACCATAGTATCCGACCCACCATGATCGTTCCTCATTTTTTGCATTTTTCGGTCAAACAACTAGAATTCCGCGCGATTCCCATATTTTTGTGTGTTATATGCCACGCCTTCCGAGTGGTCCCGGGACCTCCGGACCCCTATCGCCTAATATATTTTCGGACTATCAAATAAGACCAAAGGAACCATAGTCACCGCCCTGCCAAGATCTTTCCACATGTTTTGCATATTACTGAAAAAGACCTAGAATTTCGCCCGATTCCCATTTTTTTCGTGTGCTATACCCACGCATTCCGAGTGGTCCCAAGAGCCGCGGACCCCGATCGCCTAAAAATTTTCCTGGCAATCAAATATGACCAAAGGAACTATAGTATCCGCCCCGCCATGATCGTTCCTTATTTTATGCGTTTTTTGGCCAAACAACTAGAATTCCGCGCGATTCCCATATTTTTGTGTGTTATGGCCCACACCTTCCGAGTGGTCCCGGGACCTCCGGACCCCTATCGCCTAAAATTTTTCCGGACTATCAAATACGACCTAAGGAACCATAGTATCCACCCCGCCATGATCGTTCCTCATTTTTTGTGTTTTTCGGCCAAACAACTAGAATTCCGTGCGATCCCATATTTTTGTATGTTATAGCCCACGCCTTCCGAGTGGTCCCGGGTCTCTGGACCCCTATCGCCTAAAATTTTTCCGGACTATCAAATAAGACCTAAGGAACCATAGTCACCGCCCAGCCATGATCGTTCCTAGTTTTTTCTATTTTTCGGCCAAAAAACTAGAATTCCGCGCGATTCCCATATTTTCGTGTCCTATAGCATACGCCTTCCAAGTGAACCCAGGAACTCCGGACCCCTATCGCCTAAAATTTTTCCGGACTATCAAATACGACCTAAGGAACCATAGTATCCGCCCCGCCATGATCGTTCCTCATTTTTTGCGTTTTTCGGCCAAACAACTAGAATTTCGCGTGATTCCCATATTTTTGTGTGTTATAGCCCACGCCTTACGAGTGGTCCCGGGACCTCCGGACCCCTATCGCCTAATATTTTTCCGGACTATCAAATAAGACCTAAGGAACCATAGTCACCGCCCTGTCAAGATCTTTCCACATTTTTTGCATGTTACTGAAAATGACCTAGAATTTCGCCCGATTCCCATATTTCCGTGTGCTATTGCCCACGCCTTCCAAGTGGTCCCAAGAGCCGCGGACCCCGATCGCCTAAAATTTTTCCGGGCAATCAAATACGACCTAAGGAACCATAGTATCTGCCACGCCATGATCGTTCCTTACTTTTTGCATTTTTCGGCCAAACAACTAGAATTCCGCGCGATTCCCATATTTTTGTGTGTTATAGCCCACACCTTCCGAGTGGTCCCGGGACCTCCGGACCCCTATCGCCTGAAATTTTTCCGGACTATCAAATACGACCTAAGGAACCATAGTATCCGCCCCGCCATGATCGTTCCTCATTTTTTGTGTTTTTCGGCCAAACAACTAGAATTCCGTGCGATCCCATATTTTTGTGTGTTATAGCCCACGACTTCCGAGTGGTCCCGGGTCTCTGGACCCCTATCGCCTAAAATTTTTCCGGACTATCAAATAAGACCTAAGGAACCATAGTCACCGCCCAGCCATGATCGTTCCTAGTTTTTTCTGTTTTTCGGCCAAAAAACTAGAATTCCGCGCGATTCCCATATTTTCGTGTCCTATAGCCCACGCCTTCCAAGTGAACCCGGGAACTCCGGACCCCTATCGCCTAAAATTTTTCCGGACTATCAAATATGACCTAAGGAACCATAGTCACCGCCCAGCCATGATCATTCCTCATTTGTTGCGTTTTTCGGCCAAAAAACTAGAATTCCGCCCGATTACAATATTTTTGTGTGCTATTGCCCACCCTTCCAAGTGGTTCCGGGACCCACTGACCCCGATCGCCTAAAATTTTTCCGGGCCGTCAAATACGACCTAAGGAACCATAGTAACCACCTCGCCATGATCGTTCCTCATTTTTTGCATTTTTCGGCCAAACAACTAGAATTCCGCGCGATTCCCATATTTTTGTGTGCTATAGCCCACGCCTTCCGAGTGGTCCCGGGACCTCCTGACCCCTATCGCCTAAAATATTTCCGGACTATCAAATACGACCTAAGGAACCATAGTATCCGCCCCGCCATGATCGTTCCTCATTTTTTGCATTTTTCGGCCAAACAACTAGAATTCCGCGCGATTCCCATATTTTTGTGTGTTATATCCCACGCCTTCCGAGTGGTCCCGGGACCTCCGGACCCCTATCGCCTAATATTTTTCCGGACTATCAAATAAGACCAAGGGAACCATAGTCACCGCCCTGCCAAGATCTTTCCAAATTATTTGCATGTTACTGAAAAAGACCTAGAATTTCGCCCGATTCCCATATGTGTGCTATACCCACGCATTCCGAGTGGTCCCAAGAGCCGCGGACCCCGATCGCCTAAAATTTTTCCGGGCAATCAAATACGACCTAAGGAACCATAGTATCCGCCCCGCCATGATCGTTCCTTATTTTTTGCGATTTTTGGCCAAACAACTAGAATTCCGCGCGATTCCCATATTTTTGTGTGTTATAGCCCACACCTTCCGAGTGGTCCCGGGACCTCCGGACCCCTATCGCCTAAAATTTTTCCGGACTATCAAATACGACCTAAGGAACCATAGTATCCACCCCGCCATGATCGTTCCTCATTTTTTTGTGTTTTTTGGCCAAACAACTAGAATTCCGTGCGATCCTGTATTTTTGTGTGTTATAGCCCACGACTTCCGAGTGGTCCCGGGTCTCTGGACCCCTATCGCCTAAAATTTTTCCGGACTATCAAATAAGACCTAAGGAACCATAGTCACCGCCCAGCCATGATCGTTCCTAGTTTTTTCTATTTTTCGGCCAAAAAACTAGAATTCCGCGCGATTCCCATATTTTCGTGTCCTATAGCCCACGCCTTCCAAGTGAACCCGGGAACTCCGGACCCCTATCGCCTAAAATTTTTCCGGACTGTCAAATTTGACCTAAGGAACCATAGTCACTGCCCAGCCATGATCATTCCTCATTTGTTGCATTTTTCGGCCAAAAAACTAGAATTCCGCCCGATTACAATATTTTTGTGTGCTATTGCCCACCCTTCCAAGTGGTTCCGGGACCCACTGACCCTGATCTCCTAAAATTTTTCCGGGCCGTCAAATATGACCTAAGGAACCATAGTAACCACCTCGCCATGATCGTTCCTCATTTTTTTGCATTTTTCGGCCAAACAACTAGAATTCCGCGCGATTCCCATATTTTTGTGTGCTATAGCCCACGCCTTCCGAGTGGTCCCGGGACCTCCTGACCCCTATCGCCTAAAATTTTTCCGGACTATCAAATACGACCTAAGGAACCATAGTATCCGCCCCGCCATGATCGTTCCTCATTTTTTGCATTTTTCGGCCAAACAACTAGAATTCCGCGCGATTCCCATATTTTTGTGTGTTATATCCCACGCCTACCGAGTGGTCCCGGGACCTCCGGACCCCTATCGCCTAATATTTTTCCGGACTATCAAATAAGACCAAAGGAACCATAGTCACCGCCCTGCCAAGATCTTTCCAAATTATTTGCATGTTACTGAAAAAGACCTAGAATTTCGCCCGATTCCCATATTTTCGTGTGTTATAGCCACGCATTCCGTGTGGTCCCAAGAGCCGCGGACCCCGATCGCCTAAAATTTTTTCGGGCAATCAAATACGACCTAAGGAACCATTGTATCCGCCCCGCCACGATCGTTCCTTATTTGTTGCGATTTTCGGCCAAACAACTAGAATCCCGCGCGATTCCGATATTTTTGTGTGTTATAGCCCACACCTTCCGAGTGGTCCCGGGACCTCCGGACCCCTATCGCCTAAAATTTTTCCGGACTATCAAATACGACCTAAGGAACCATAGTATCCACCCCGCCATGATCGTTCCTCATTTTTTTGTGTTTTTCGGCCAAACAACTAGAATTCCGTGCGATCCCATATTTTTGTGTGTTATAGCCCACGACTTTCGAGTGGTCCCGGGTCTCTGGACCCCTATCGCCTAAAATTTTTCCGGACTATCAAATAAGACCTAAGGAACCATAGTCACTGCCCAGCCATGATCGTTCCTAGTTTTTTCTATTTTTCGGCCAAAAAACTAGAATTCCGCGCGATTCCCATATTTTCGTGTCCTATAGCCCACGCCTTCCAAGTGAACCCGGGAACTCCGGACCCTTATCGCCTAAAATTTTTCCGGACTATCAAATATGACCTAAGGAACCATAGTCACCGCCCAGCCATGATCATTCCTCATTTGTTGCGTTTTTCGGCCAAAAAACTAGAATTCCGCCCGATTACAATATTTTTGTGTGCTATTGCCCACCCTTCCAAGTGGTTCCGGGACCCACTGACCCCGATCGCCTAAAATTTTTCCGGGCTGTCAAATATGACCTAAGGAACCATAGTAACCACCTCGTCATGATCGTTCCTCATTTTTTGCATTTTTCGGCCAAACAAATAGAATTCCGCGCGATTCCGATATTTTTGTGTGCTATAGCCCACGCCTTCCGAGTGGTCCCGGGACCTCCTGACCCCTATCGCCTAAAATTTATTCGGACTATCAAATACGACCTAAGGAACCATAGTATCCGCCCCGCCATGATCGTTCCTCATTTTTTGCATTTTTCGGCCAAACAACTAGAATTCCGCGCGATTCCCATATTTTTGTGTGTTATATCCCACGCCTTCCGAGTGGTCCCGGGACCTCCGGACCCCTATCGCCTAATATTTTTCCGGACTATCAAATAAGACCAAAGGAACCATAGTCACCGCCCTGCCAAGATCTTTCCAAATTATTTGCATGTTACTGAAAAAGACCTAGAATTTCGCCCGATTCCCATATTTTCGTGTGTTATAGCCACGCATTCCGAGTGGTCCCAAGAGCCGCGGACCCCGATCGCCTAAAAATTTTTCGGGCAATCAAATACGACCTAAGGAACCATAGTATCCGCCCCGCCATGATCATTCCTTATTTTTTGCGATTTTCGGCCAAACAACTAGAATTCCGCGCGATTCC
Source organism: Nicotiana tomentosiformis (assembly GCF_000390325.3). Lineage (NCBI taxonomy): Eukaryota > Viridiplantae > Streptophyta > Magnoliopsida > Solanales > Solanaceae > Nicotiana > Nicotiana tomentosiformis. The sequence continues at coordinate 165,738 of NW_027174631.1, forward strand.
CATATTTTTGTGTGTTATAGCCCACACCTTCCGAGTGGTCCCGGGACCTCCGGACCCCTATCGCCTAAAATTTTTTCGGACTATCAAATATGACCTAAGGAACCATAGTATCCGCCCCGCCATGATCGTACCTCATTTTTTTGTGTTTTTCGGCCAAACAACTAGAATTCCGTGCGATCCCATATTTTTGTGTGTTATAGCCCACGCCTTCCGAGTGGTCCCGGGTCTCAGGACCCCTATCGCCTAAAATTTTTCCGGACTATGAAATAAGACCTAAGGAACCATAATCACCACCCAGCCATGATCGTTCCTAGTTCTTTCTATTTTTTGGCCAAAAAACTAGAATTCCGCGCGATTCCCATATTTTCGTGTCCTATAGCCCACGCCTTCCAAGTGAACCCGGGAACTCCGGACCCCTATCGCCTAAAATTTTTCCGGATTATCAAATATGACCTAAGGAACCATAGTCACCGCCCAGCCACGATCATTCCTCATTTGTTGCGTTTTTCGGCCAAAAAACTAGAATTCAGCCCGATTACAATATTTTTGTGTGCTATTGCCCACCCTTCCAAGTGGTTCCGGGACCCACTGACCCCGATCGCCTAAAATTTTTCCGGGCCGTCAAATACGACCTAAGGAACCATAGTAACCTCCTCGCCATGATCGTTCCTCATTTTTTGCATTTTTCGGCCAAACAACTAGAATTCCGCGCGATTCCCATATTTTTGTGTGCAATAGCCCACGCCTTCCGAGTGGTCCAGGGACCTCCTGACCCCTATCGCCTAAAATTTTTCCGGACTACCAAATACGACCTAAGGAACCATAGTATCTGCCCCGCCATGATCGTTCCTCATTTTTTGCATTTTTCGGCCAAACAACTAGAATTCCGCGCGATTCCCATATTTTTGTGTGTTATATCCCACGCCTTCCGAGTGGTCCCGGGTCTCTGGACCCCTATCGCCTAAAATTTTTCCGGACTATCAAATAAGACCTAAGGAACCATAGTCACCACCCAGCCATGATCGTTCCTAGTTTTTTCTATTTTTCGGCCAAAAAACTAGAATTCCGCGCGATTCCCATATTTTCGTGTCCTATAGCCCACGCCTTCCAAGTGAACCCGGGAACTCCGGACCCCTATCGCCTAAAATTTTTCCGGACTATCAAATATGACCTAAGGAACCATAGTCACCACCCAGCCATGATCATTCCTCATTTGTTGCGTTTTTCGGCCAAAAAAATAGAATTCCGCCCGATTACAATATTTTTGTGTGCTATTGCCCTCCCTTACAAGTGGTTCCGGGACCCACTGACCCCGATCGCCTAAAATTTTTCCGGACCGTCAAATACGACCTAAGGAACCATAGTAACCACCTCGCCATGATCGTTCCTCATTTTTTGCATTTTTCGGCCAAACAACTAGAATTCCGCGCGATTCCCATATTTTTGTGTGCTATAGCCCACGCCTTCCGAGTGGTCCCGGGACCTCCTGACCCCTATCGCCTAAAATTTTTCCGGACTACCAAATACGACCTAAGGAACCATAGTATCTGCCCCGCCATGATCGTTCCTCATTTTTTGCATTTTTCGGCCAAACAACTAGAATTCCGCGTGATTCCCATATTTTTGTGTGTTATATCCCACGCCTACCGAGTGGTCCCGGGACCTCCGGACCCCTATCGCCTAATATTTTTCCGGACTATCAAATAAGACCAAAGGAACCATAGTCACCGCCCTGCCAAGATCTTTCCAAATTATTTGCATGTTACTGAAAAAGACCTAGAATTTCGCCCGATTCCCATATTTTCGTGTGTTATAGCCACGCATTCCGTGTGGTCCCAAGAGCCGCGGACCCCGATCGCCTAAACTTTTTCCGGGAAATCAAATACGACCTAAGGAACCATAGTATCCGCCCCGCCATGATCGTTCCTTATTTTTTGCGATTTTCGGCCAAACAACTAGAATTCCGCGCGATTCCCATATTTTTGTGTGTTATAGCCCACACTTTCCGAGTGGTCCCGGGACCTCCGGACCCCTATCGCCTAAAATTTTTCCGGACAATCAAATACGACCTAAGGAACCATAGTATCCACCCCGCCATGATCGTTCCTCATTGTTTTGTGTTTATTGGCCAAACAACTAGAATTCCGTGCGATCCCATATTTTTGTGTGTTATAGCCCACGCCTTTCGAGTGGTCCTGGGTCTCTGGACCCCTATCGCCTAAAATTTTTCCGGACTATCAAATAAGACGTAAGGAACCATAGTCACCGCCCAGCCATGAGCGTTCCTAGTTTTTTCTATTTTTCGGCCAAAAAACTAGAATTTCGCGTGATTCCCATATTTTCGTGTCCTATAGCACACGCCTTCCAAGTGAACCCGGGAACTCCAGACCCCTATCGCCTAAAATTTTTTCGGACTATCAAATACGACCTAAGGAACAATAGTATCCGCCCCGCCATGATCGTTCCTCATTTTTTGCGTTTTTCGGCCAAACAACTAGAATTTCGCGCGATTCCCGTATTTTTGTGTGTTATAGCCCACGCCTACCGAGTGGTCCCGGGACCTCCGGAGCCCTATCGCCTAATATTTTTCCAGACTATCAAATAAGATCAAAGGAACCATAGTCACCGCCCTGCCAAGATCTTTCCAAATTATTTGCATGTTACTGAAAAAGACCTAGAATTTCGCCCGATTCCCATATTTTCGTGTCCTATAGCCCACGCCTTCCAAGTGGTCCCAAGAGCCGCCGACCCCGATCGCCTAAAATTTTTTCGGGCAATCAAATACGACCCAAGGAACCATAGTATCCGCCCCGCCACGATCGTTCCTTATTTTTTGCGATTTTCAGCCAAACAACTAGAATTCCGCGCGATTCCCATATTTTTGTGTGTTATAGCCCACACCTTCCGAGTAGTCCCGGGACCTCCGGACCCCTATCGCCTAAAATTTTTCCGGACTATCAAATACGACCTAAGGAACCATAGTATCCACCCCGCCATGATCGTTCCTCATTTTTTGTGTGTTTTCGGCCAAACAACTAGAATTCCGTGCGATCCCATATTTTTGTGTGTTATAGCCCAGGCCTTCCTAGTGGTCCCAGGTCTCTGGACCCCTATCGCCTAACATTTTTCCGGACTATCAAATAAGACCTAAGGAACCATAGTCACCGCCCAGCCATGATCGTTCCTAGTTTTTTCAATTTTTCGGCCGAAAAACTAGAATTCCGCGCGATTCCCATATTTTCGTGTCCTATAGCACACGCCTTCCAAGTGAACCCGGGAACTCCGAACCCCTATCGCCTAAAATTTTTCCGGACTATCAAATACGACCTAAGGAACCATAGTATCCGCCCCGCTATGATCGTTCCTTATTTTTTGCGATTTTCGGCCAAACAACTAGAATTCCGTGCGATCCCATATTTTTGTGTGTTATAGCCCACGCCTTCCGAGTGGTCCCGGGTCTCTGGACCTCTATTGCCTAAAAATTTTCTGGACTATCAAATAAGACCTAAGGAACCATAGTCACCGCCCAGCCATGATCGTTCCTAGTTTTTTCTATTTTTCGGCCAAAAAACTAGAATTCCGCGCGATTCCCATATATTCGTGTCCTATAGCACACGCCTTCCAAGTGAACCCGGGAACTCCGGACCCCTATCGCCTAAAATTTTTCCGGACTATCAAATACGACCTAAGGAACCATAGTATCTGCCCTGCCATGATCGTTCCTCATTTTTTGCGTTTTTCGGCCAAACAACTAGAATTTCGCGCGATTCCCATATTTTTGTGTGTTATAGCCCACGCCTTCCGAGTGGTCCCGGGACCTCCGGACCCCTATCGCCTAATATTTTTCCCGACTATCAAATAAGACCTAAGGAACCATAGTCACCGCCCTGTCAAGATCTTTCCACATTTTTTGCATGTTACTGAAAAAGACCTAGAATTTCGCCCGATTCCCATATTTTCGTGTGCTATACCCACGCATTCCGAGTGGTCCCAAGAGCCGCGGACCCCGATCGCCTAAAATTTTTCCGGGCAATCAAATACGACCTAAGGAACCATAGTATCCGCCCCGCCATGATCGTTCCTTATTTTTTGCGATTTTCGGCCAAACAACTAGAATTCCGCGCGATTCCCATATTTTTGTGTGTTATAGCCCACACCTTCCGAGTGGTCCCGGGACCTCCGGACCCCTATCGCCTAAAATTTTTTGGACTATCAAATACGACCTAAGGAAACATAGTATCCACCCCGCCATGATCGTTCCTCATTTTTTGTGTTTTTCGGCCAAACAACTAGAATTCCGTGCGATCCCATATTTTTGTGTGTTATAGCCCACGCCTTCCGAGTGGTCCCGGGTCTCTGGACCCCTATCGCCTAAAATTTTTCCGGACTATCAAATAAGACCAAAGGAACCATAGTCACCGCCCAGCCATGATCGTTCCTAGTTTTTTCTGTTTTTCGGCCAAAAAACTAGAATTCCGCGCGATTCCCATATTTTCGTGTCCTATAGCCCACGCCTTCCAAGTGAACCCGGGAACTCCGGACCCCTATCGCCTAAAATTTTTCCGGACTATCAAATATGACCTAAGGAACCATAGTCACCTCCCAGCCATGATCATTCCTCATTTTTTGCGTTTTTCGACCAAAAAACTAGAATTCCGCGCGATTCCCATATTTTTGTGTGTTATAGCCCACGCCTTCCGAGTGGTCCCGGGACCTCCGGACCCCTATCGCCTAATATTTTTCCGGACTATCAAATAAGACCTCAGGAACCATAGTCACAGCCCTGCCATGATCGTTCCTCAATTTTTGTGTTTTTCGGCCAAACAACAAGAATTCCGCGCGATCCCATATTTTTGTGTGTTATATAGCCCACGCCTTCAGAGTGGTCCTGGGTCTCCGGACCCCTATCGCCTAAAATTTTTCCGGACTATCAAATAAGACCTAAGGAACCATAGTCACTGCCCAGCCATGATCGTTCCTAGTTTTTTCTGTTTTTCGGCCAAAAAACTAGAATTTCGCGCGATTCCCATATTTTCGTGTCCTATTGCACACGCCTTCCAAGTGAACCCGGGAACTCCGGACCCCTATCGCCTAAAATTTTTTCGGACTATCAAATACAACCTAAGGAACCATAGTATCCGCCCCGCCATGATCGTTCCTCATTTTTTGCGTTTTTCGTCCAAACAACTAGAATTTCGCGCGATTCCCATATTTTTGTGTGTTATAGCCCACGCCTTCCGAGTGGTCCCGGGACCTCCGGAACCCCTATCGCCTAATATTTTTCCGGACTATCAAATAAGACCTAAGGAACCATAGTCACCGCCCTGCCATGATCGTTCCTCAATTTTTGTGTTTTTCGGCCAAACAACAAGAATTCCGCGCGATCCCATATTTTTGTGTGTTATATAGCCCACGCCTTCAGAGTGGTCCTGGGTCTCCGGACCCCTACCGCCTAAAATTTTTCCAGACTATCAAATAAGACCTAAGGAACCATAGTCACTGCCCAGCCATGATCGTTCCTAGTTTTTTCTGTTTTTCGGCCAAAAAACTAGAATTTCGCGCGATTCCCATATTTTCGTGTCCTATAGCCCACGCCTTCCAAGTGAACCCGGGACCTCCGGACCCCTATCGCCTAAAATTTTTCTGGACTATCAAATACGACCTAAGGAACCATAGTCACCGCCCAGCCATGATCATTCCTCATTTGTTGCGTTTTTCGGCCAAAAAACTAGAATTCTGCCCGATTACAATATTTTTGTGTGCTATTGCCCACCCTTCCAAGTGGTTCCGGGACCCAGTGACCCCGATCGCCTAAAATTTTTCCAGGCCGTCAAATACGACCTAAGGAACCATAGTAACCACCTCGCCATGATCGTTCCTCATTTTTTGCATTTTTCGGCCAAACAACTAGAATTCCGCGCGATTCCCATATTTTTGTGTGTTATAGCCCACGCCTTCCGAGTGGTCCCGGGACCTCCGGACCCCAATCGCCTAATATTTTTCCGGACTATCAAATAAGACCTCAGGAACCATAGTCACCGCCCTGCCATGATCGTTCCTCAATTTTTGTGTTTTTCGGCCAAACAACAAGAATTCCGCGCGATCCCATATTTTTGTGTGTTATATAGCCCACGCCTTCAGAGTGGTCCTGGGTCTCCGGACCCCTATCGCCTAAAATTTTTCCGGACTATCAAATAAGACCTAAGGAACCATAGTCACTGCCCAGCCATGATCGTTCCTAGTTTTTTCTGTTTTTCGGCCAAAAAACTAGAATTCCGCGCGATTCCCATATTTTCGTGTCCTATTGCACACGCCTTCCAAGTGAACCCGGGAACTCCGGACCCCTATCGCCTAAAATTTTTCCGGACTATCAAATACAACCTAAGGAACCATAGTATCCGCCCCGCCATGATCGTTCCTCATTTTTTGCGTTTTTCGTCCAAACAACTAGAATTTCGCGCGATTCCCATATTTTTGTGTGTTATAGCCCACGCCTTCCGAGTGGTCCCGGGACCTCCGGACCCCTATCGCCTAATATTTTTCCGGACTATCAAATAAGACCTAAGGAACCATAGTCACCGCCCTGCCATGATCGTTCCTCAATTTTTGTGTTTTTCGGCCAAACAACAAGAATTCCGCGCGATCCCATATTTTTGTGTGTTATATAGCCCACGCCTTCAGAGTGGTCCTGGGTCTCCGGACCCCTACCGCCTAAAATTTTTCCAGACTATCAAATAAGACCTAAGGAACCATAGTCACTGCCCAGCCATGATCGTTCCTAGTTTTTTCTGTTTTTCGGCCAAAAAACTAGAATTCCGCGCGATTCCCATATTTTCGTGTCCTATAGCCCACGCCTTCCAAGTGAACCCGGGACCTCCGGACCCCTATCGCCTAAAATTTTTCCGGACTATCAAATACGACCTAAGGAACCATAGTCACCGCCCAGCCATGATCATTCCTCATTTGTTGCGTTTTTCGGCCAAAAAACTAGAATTCTGCCCGATTACAATATTTTTGTGTGCTATTGCCCACCCTTCCAAGTGGTTCCGGGACCCAGTGACCCCGATCGCCTAAAATTTTTCCAGGCCGTCAAATACGACCTAAGGAACCATAGTAACCACCTCGCCATGATCGTTCCTCATTTTTTGCATTTTTCGGCCAAACAACTAGAATTCCGCGCGATTCCCATATTTTTGTGTGTTATAGCCCACGCCTTCCGAGTGGTCCCGGGACCTCCTGACCCCTATCGCCTAATATTTTTCCGGACTATCAAATAAGACCTAAGGAACCATAGTCACCGCCCTGTCAAGATCTTTCCACATTTTTTGCATGTTACTGAAAAAGACCTAGAATTTCGCCCGATTCCCATATTTTCGTGTGCTATACCCACGCATTCCGAGTGGTCCCAAGAGCCGCGGACCCCGATCGCCTAAAATTTTTCCGGGCAATCAAATACGACCTAAGGAACCATAGTATCCGCCCCGCCATGATCGTTCCTTATTTTTTGCGATTTTCGGCCAATCAACTAGAATTCCGCGCGATTCCCATATTTTTGTGTGTTATAGCCCACACCTTCCGAGAGGTCCCGGGACCTCCGGACCCCTATCGCCTAAAATTTTTTCGGACTATCAAATACGACCTAAGGAACCATAGTATCCACCCCGCCATGATCGTTCCTCATTTTTTTGTGTTTTTCGGCCAAACAACTAGAATTCCGTGCGATCCCATATTTTTGTGTGTTATAGCCCACGCCTTCCGAGTGGTCCCAGGTCTCTAGACCCCTATCGCCTAAAATTTTTCCAGACTATCAAATAAGACCTAAGGAACCATAGTCACCGCCCAGCCATGATCGTTCCTAGTTTTTTCTATTTTTCGGCCAAAAAACTAGAATTCCGCGCGATTCCCATATTTTCGTGTCCTATAGCACACGCCTTCCAAGTGAACCCGGGAACTCCGGACCCCTATCGCCTAAAATTTTTCCGGACTATCAAATACGACCTAAGGAACCATAGTATCCGCCCCGCCATGATCGTTCCTCATTTTTTGCGTTTTTCGGCCAAACAACTAGAATTTCGCTTGATTCCCATATTTTTGTGTGTTACAGCCCACGCCTTCCGACTGGTCCCGGGACCTCCGGACCCCTATCGCCTAATATTTTTCCGGACTATCAAATAAGACCTAAGGAACCATAGTCACCGCCCTGTCAAGATCTTTCCACATTTTTTGCATGTTACTGAAAAGACCTAGAATTTCGCCCGATTCCCATATTTTCGTGTGCTATACCCACGCATTCCGAGTGGTCCCAAGAGCCGCGGACCCCGATCGCCTAAAATTTTTCCGGGCAATCAAATACGACCTAAGGAACCATAGTATCCGCCCCGCCATGATCGTTCCTTATTTTTTGCGATTTTCGGCCAATCAACTAGAATTCCGCGCGATTCCCATATTTTTGTGTGTTATAGCCCACACCTTCCGAGAGGTCCCGGGACCTCCGGACCCCTATCGCCTAAAATTTTTTCGGACTATCAAATACGACCTAAGGAACCATAGTATCCACCCCGCCATGATCGTTCCTCATTTTTTTGTGTTTTTCGGCCAAACAACTAGAATTCCGTGCGATCCCATATTTTTGTGTGTTATAGCCCACGCCTTCCGAGTGGTCCCGGGTCTCTGGACCCCTATCGCCTAAAATTTTTCCGGACTATCAAATAAGACCTAAGGAACCATAGTCACCGCCCAGCCATGATCGTTCCTAGTTTTTTCTATTTTTCGGCCAAAAAACTAGAATTCCGCGCGATTCCCATATTTTCGTGTCCTATAGCACACGCCTTCCAAGTGAACCCGGGAACTCCGGACCCCTATTGCCTAAAATTTTTCCGGACTATCAAATACGACCTAAGGAACCATAGTATCCGCCCCGCCATGATCGTTCCTCATTTTTTGCGTTTTTCGGCCAAACAACTAGAATTTCGCGTGATTCCCATATTTTTGTGTGTTATAGCCCACGCCTTCCGACTGGTCCCGGGACCTCCGGACCCCTATCGCCTAATATTTTTCCGGACTATCAAATAAGACCTAAGGAACCATAGTCACCGCCCTGTCAAGATCTTTCCACATTTTTTGCATGTTACTGAAAAAGACCTAGAATTTCGCCCGATTCCCATATTTTCGTGTGCTATACCCACGCATTCCGAGTGGTCCCAAGAGCCGCGGACCCCGATCGCCTAAAATTTTTCCGGGCAATCAAATACGACCTAAGGAACCATAGTATCCGCCCCGCCATGATCGTTCCTTATTTTTTGCGATTTTCGGCAAAACAACTAGAATACCGCGCGATTCCCATATTTTTGTGTGTTATAGCCCACACCTTCCGAGTGGTCCCGGGACCTACGGACCCCTATCGCCTAAAATTTTTTCGGACTATCAAATACGACCTAAGGAACCATAGTATCCACCCCGCCATGATCGTTCCTCATTTTTTGTGTTTTTCGGCCAAACAACTAGAATTCCGTGCGATCCCATATTTTTGTGTGTTATAGCCCACGCCTTCCGAGTGGACCCGGGTCTGTGGACCCCTATCGCCTAAAATTTTTTCGGACTATCAAATAAGACCTGAGGAACCATAGTCACCGCCCAGCCATGATTGTTCCTAGTTTTTTCTATTTTTCGGCCAAAAAACTATAATTCCGCTCGATTCCCATATTTTCGTGTCCTATAGCACACGCCTTCCAAGTGAACCCGGGAACTCCGGACCCCTATCGCCTAAAATTTTTCCGGACTATCAAATACGACCTAAGGAACCATAGTATCCGCCCCGCCATGATCGTTCCTCATTTTTTGCGTTTTTCGGCCAAACAGCTAGAATTCCGCGCGATTCCCATATTTTTGTGTGTTATAGCCCACGCCTTCCGAGTGGTCCCGGGTCTCTGGACCCCTATCGCCTAAAATTTTTCCGGACTATCAAATAAGACCTAAGGAACCATAGTCACCGCCCAGCCATGATCGTTCCTAGTTTTTTCTGTTTTTCGGCCAAAAAACTAGAATTCCGCGCGATTCCCATATTTTCGTGTCCTATAGCCCACGCCTTCCAAGTGAACCCGGGACCTCCGGATCCCTATCGCCTAAAATTTTTCCGGACTATTAAATATGACCTAAGGAACCATAGTCACCGCCCAGCCATGATCATTCCTCATTTGTTGCGTTTTTCGGCCAAAAAACTAGAATTCTGCCCGATTACAATATTTTTGTGTGCTATTGCCCACCCTTCCAAGTGGTTCCGGGACCCAGTGACCCCGATCTCCTAAAATTTTTCCAGGCCGTCAAATACGACCTAAGGAACCATAGTAACCACCTCGCCATGATCGTTCCTCATTTTTTGCATTTTTCGGCCAAACAACTAGAATTCCGCGCGATTCCCATATTTTTGTGTGTTATAGCCCACGCCTTCCGAGTGGTCCCGGGACCTCCTGACCCCTATTGCCTAAAATTTTTCCGGACTATCAAATACGACCTAAGGAACCATAGTATCCGCCCCGCCATGATCGTTCCTCATTTTTTGCATTTTTCGGCCAAACAACTAGAATTTCGCGCGATTCCCATATTTTTGTGTGTTATATCCCACGCCTTCCGAGTGGTCCCGGGACCTCCGGACCCCTATCGCCTAATATTTTTCCGGACTATCAAATAAGACCTAAGGAACCATAGTCACCGCCCTGTCAAGATCTTTCCACATTTTTTGCATGTTACTGAAAAAGACCTAGAATTTCGCCCGATTCCCATATTTTCGTGTGCTATACCCACGCATTCCGAGTGGTCCCAAGAGCCGCGGACCCCGATCGCCTAAAATTTTTCCGGGCAATCAAATACGACCTAAGGAACCATAGTATCCACCCCGCCATGATCGTTCCTTATTTTTTGCGATTTTCGGCCAATCAACTAGAATTCCGCGCGATTCCCATATTTTTGTGTGTTATAGCCCACACCTTCCGAGAGGTCCCGGGACCTCCAGACCCCTATCGCCTAAAATTTTTCTGGACTATCAAATACGACCTAAGGAACCATAGTATCCACCCCGCCATGATCGTTCCTCATTTTTTTGTGTTTTTCGGCCAAACAACTAGTATTCCGTGCGATCCCATATTTTTGTGTGTTATAGCCCATGCCTTCCGAGTGGTCCCGGGTCTCTGGACCCCTATTGCCTAAAATTTTTCCGGACTATCAAATAAGACCTAAGGAACCATAGTCACCGCCCAGCCATGATCGTTCCTAGTTTTTTCTATTTTTCGGCCAAAAAACTATAATTCCGCGCGATTCCCATATTTTCGTGTCCTATAGCACACGCCTTCCAAGTGAACCCGGGAACTCCGGACCCCTATTGCCTAAAATTTTTCCGGACTATCAAATACGACCTAAGGAACCATAGTATCCGCCCCGCCATGATCGTTCCTCATTTTTTGCGTTTTTCGGCCAAACAACTAGAATTTCGCGTGATTCCCATATTTTTGTGTGTTATAGCCCACGCCTTCCGACTGGTCCCGGGACCTCCGGACCCCTATCGCCTAATATTTTACCGGACTATCAAATAAGACCTAAGGAACCATAGTCACCGCCCTGTCAAGATCTTTCCACATTTTTTGCATGTTACTGGAAAAGACCTAGAATTTCGCCCGATTCCCATATTTTCATGTGCTATACCCACGCATTCCGAGTGGTCCCAAGAGCCGCGGACCCCGATCGCCTAAAATTTTTCCGGGCAATCAAATACGACCTAAGGAACCATAGTATCCGCCCCGCCATGATCGTTCCTTATTTTTTGCGATTTTCGGCAAAACAACTAGAATACTGCGCGATTCCCATATTTTTGTGTGTTATAGCCCACACCTTCCGAGTGGTCCCGGGACCTACGGACCCCTATCGCCTAAAATTTTTCCGGACTATCAAATACGACCTAAGGAACCATAGTATCAACCCCGCCATGATCGTTCCTCATTTTTTGTGTTTTTCGGCCAAACAACTAGAATTCCGTGCGATCCCATATTTTTGTGTGTTATAGCCCATGCCTTCCGAGTGGTCCCGGGTCTCTGGACCCCTATTGCCTAAAATTTTTCCGGACTATCAAATAAGACCTAAGGAACCATAGTCACCGCCCAGCCATGATCGTTCCTAGTTTTTTCTATTTTTCGGCCAAAAAACTATAATTCCGCGCGATTCCCATATTTTCGTGTCCTATAGCACACGCCTTCCAAGTGAACCCGGGAACTCCGGACCCCTATTGCCTAAAATTTTTCCGGACTATCAAATACGACCTAAGGAACCATAGTATCCGCCCCGCCATGATCGTTCCTCATTTTTTGCGTTTTTCGGCCAAACAACTAGAATTTCGCGTGATTCCCATATTTTTGTGTGTTATAGCCCACGCCTTCCGACTGGTCCCAGGACCTCCGGACCCCTATCGCCTAATATTTTTCCGGACTATCAAATAAGACCTAAGGAACCATAGTCACCGCCCTGTCAAGATCTTTCCACATTTTTTGCATGTTACTGAAAAAGACCTAGAATTTCGCCCGATTCCCATATTTTCGTGTGCTATACCCACGCATTCCGAGTGGTCCCAAGAGCCGCGGACCCCGATCGCCTAAAATTTTTCCGGGCAATCAAATACGACCTAAGGAACCATAGTATCCGCCCCGCCATGATCGTTCCTTATTTTTTGCGATTTTCGGCAAAACAACTAGAATACCGCGCGATTCCCATATTTTTGTGTGTTATAGCCCACACCTTCCGAGTGGTCCCGGGACCTACGGACCCCTATCGCCTAAATTTTTTTCGGACTATCAAATACGACCTAAGGAACCATAGTATCCACCCCGCCATGATCGTTCCTCATTTTTTGTGTTTTTCGGCCAAACAACTAGAATTCCGTGCGATCCCATATTTTTGTGTGTTATAGCCCACGCCTTCCGAGTGGACCCGGGTCTGTGGACCCCTATCGCCTAAAATTTTTTCGGACTATCAAATAAGACCTGAGGAACCATAGTCACCGCCCAGCCATGATCGTTCCTAGTTTTTTCTATTTTTCGGCCAAAAAACTATAATTCCGCTCGATTCCCATATTTTCGTGTCCTATAGCACACGCCTTCCAAGTGAACCCGGGAACTCCGGACCCCTATCGCCTAAAATTTTTCCGGACTATCAAATACGACCTAAGGAACCATAGTATCCGCCCCGCCATGATCGTTCCTCATTTTTTGCGTTTTTCGGCCAAACAGCTAGAATTCCGCGCGATTCCCATATTTTTGTGTGTTATAGCCCACGCCTTCCGAGTGGTCCCGGGTCTCTGGACCCCTATCGCCTAAAATTATTCCGGACTATCAAATAAGACCTAAGGAACCATAGTCACCGCCCAGCCATGATCGTTCCTAGTTTTTTCTGTTTTTCAGCCAAAAAACTAGAATTCCGCGCGATTCCCATATTTTCGTGTCCTATAGCCCACGCCTTCCAAGTGAACCCGGGACCTCCGGATCCCTATCGCCTAAAATTTTTCCGGACTATTAAATATGACCTAAGGAACCATAGTCACCGCCCAGCCATGATCATTCCTCATTTGTTGCGTTTTTCGGCCAAAAAACTAGAATTCTGCCCGATTACAATATTTTTGTGTGCTATTGCCCACCCTTCCAAGTGGTTCCGGGACCCAGTGATCCCGATCTCCTAAAATTTTTCCAGGCCGTCAAATACGACCTAAGGAACCATAGTAACCACCTCGCCATGATCGTTCCTCATTTTTTGCATTTTTCGGCCAAACAACTAGAATTCCGCGCGATTCCCATATTTTTGTGTGTTATAGCCCACGCCTTCCGAGTGGTCCCGGGACCTCCTGACCCCTATCGCCTAAAATTTTTCCGGACTATCAAATACGACCTAAGGAACCATAGTATCCGCCTCACCATGATCGTTCCTCATTTTTTGCATTTTTCGGCCAAACAACTAGAATTTCGCGCGATTCCCATATTTTTGTGTGTTATATCCCACGCCTTCCGAGTGGTCCCGGGACCTCCGGACCCCTATCGCCTAATATTTTTCCGGACTATCAAATAAGACCTAAGGAACCATAGTCACCGCCCTGTCAAGATCTTTCCACATTTTTTGCATGTTACTGAAAAAGACCTAGAATTTCGCCCGATTCCCATATTTTCGTGTGCTATACCCACGCATTCCGAGTGGTCCCAAGAGCCGCGGACCCCGATCGCCTAAAATTTTTCCGGGCAATCAAATACGACCTAAGGAACCATAGTATCCACCCCGCCATGATCGTTCCTTATTTTTTGCGATTTTCGGCCAATCAACTAGAATTCCGCGCGATTCCCATATTTTTGTGTGTTATAGCCCACACCTTCCGAGAGGTCCCGGGACCTCCGGACCCCTATCGCCTAAAATTTTTCCGGACTATCAAATACGACCTAAGGAACCATAGTATCCACCCCGCCATGATCGTTCCTCATTTTTTTGTGTTTTTCGGCCAAACAACTAGAATTCCGTGCGATCCCATATTTTTGTGTGTTATAGCCCATGCCTTCCGAGTGGTCCCGGGTCTCTGGACCCCTATTGCCTAAAATTTTTCCGGACTATCAAATAAGACCTAAGGAACCATAGTCACCGCCCAGCCATGATCGTTCCTAGTTTTTTCTATTTTTCGGCCAAAAAACTATAATTCCGCGCGATTCCCATATTTTCGTGTCCTATAGCACACGCCTTCCAAGTGAACCCAGGAACTCCGGACCCCTATTGCCTAAAATTTTTCCGGACTATCAAATACGACCTAAGGAACCATAGTATCCGCCCCGCCATGATCGTTCCTCATTTTTTGCGTTTTTCGGCCAAACAACTAGAATTTCGCGTGATTCCCATATTTTTGTGTGTTATAGCCCACGCCTTCCGACTGGTCCCGGGACCTCCGGACCCCTATCGCCTAATATTTTGCCGGACTATCAAATAAGACCTAAGGAACCATAGTCACCGCCCTGTCAAGATCTTTCCACATTTTTTGCATGTTACTGGAAAAGACCTAGAATTTCGCCCGATTCCCATATTTTCATGTGCTATACCCACGCATTCCGAGTGGTCCCAAGAGCCGCGGACCCCGATCGCCTAAAATTTTTCCGGGCAATCAAATACGACCTAAGGAACCATAGTATCCGCCCCGCCATGATCGTTCCTTATTTTTTGCGATTTTCGGCAAAACAACTAGAATACTGCGCGATTCCCATATTTTTGTGTGTTATAGCCCACACCTTCCGAGTGGTCCCGGGACCTACGGACCCCTATCGCCTAAAATTTTTCCGGACTATCAAATACGACCTAAGGAACCACAGTATCAACCCCGCCATGATCGTTCCTCATTTTTTGTGTTTTTCGGCCAAACAACTAGAATTCCGTGCGATCCCATATTTTTGTGTGTTATAGCCCACGCCTTCCGAGTGGACCCGGGTGTCTGGACCCCTATCGCCTAAAATTTTTCCGGACTATCAAATAAGACCTGAGGAACCATAGTCACCGCCCAGCCATGATCGTTCCTAGTTTTTTCTATTTTTCGGCCAAAAAACTATAATTCCGCTCGATTCCCATATTTTCGTGTCCTATAGCACACGCCTTCCAAGTGAACCCGGGAACTCCGGACCCCTATCGCCTAAAATTTTTCCGGACTATCAAATACGACCTAAGGAACCATAGTTATCCGTCCCGCCATGATCGTTCCTCATTTTTTGCGTTTTTCGGCCAAACAGCTAGAATTCCGCGCGATTCCCATATTTTTGTGTGTTATAGCCCACGCCTTCTGAGTGGTCCCGGGACCTCCGGACCCCTATTGCCTAAAATTTTTCCGGACTATCAAATACGACCTAAGGAACCATAGTATCCGCCCTGTCAAGATCTTTCCACAATTTTTGCATGTTACTGAAAAAGACCTAGAATTTCGCCCGATTCCCATATTTTCATGTGCTATTGCCCACGCCTTCCGAGTGGTCTCAAGAGCCGCGGACCCCGATTTCCTAAAACTTTTCCGGGCAATCAAATATGACCTAAGGAACCATAGTATCTGCCACGCCATGATCGTTCCTTATTTTTTGCATTTTTCGGCCAAACAACTAGAATTCCGCGCGATTCCCATATTTTTGTGTGTTATAGCCCACACCTTCCGAGTGGTCCCGGGACCTCCGGACCCCTATCGCTTAAAAATTTTCCGGACTATCAAATATGACCTAAGGAACCATAGTATCTGCCCCGCCATGATCGTTCCTCATTTTTTGTGTTTTTCGGCCAAACAACTAGAATTCCGCGCGATCCCATATTTTTGTGTGTTATATAGCCCACGCCTTCCGAGTGGTCCTGGGTCTCCGGACCCCTATAGCCTAAAAATTTTCGGACTATCAAAAAAGACCTAAGGAACCATATTCACCGCCCAGCCATGATCGTTCCTAGTTTTTTCTGTTTTTCGGCCAAAAAACTAGAATTCCGCGCGATTCCCATATTTTCGTGTCCTATAGCCCACGCCTTCCAAGTGAACCCAGGAACTCCGGACCCCTATCGCCTAAAATTTTTCCGGACTATCAAATACGTCATAAGGAACCATAGTCACCGCCCAGCCATGATCATTCCTCATTTGTTGCATTTTTCGGCCAAAAAACTAGAATTCCGCCCGATTACAATATTTTTGTGTGCTATTACCCACCCTTCCAAGTGGTTCCGGGACCCACTGACCCCGATCGCCTAAAATTTTTCCGGGTCGTCAAATACGACCTAAGGAACCATAGTAACCACGTCGCCATGATCGTTCCTCATTTTTTGCATTTTTCGGCCAAACAACTAGAATTTCGCGCGATTCCCATATTTTTGTGTGTTATATAGCCCACGCCTTCCGAGTGGTCCCGGGACCTCCTTACCCCTATCGCCTAAAATTTTTCCGGACTATCAAATACGACCTAAGGAACCATAGTATCCACCCTGCCATGATCGTTCCTCATTTTTTGTGTTTTTCGGCCAAACAACTAGAATTCCGTGCGATCCCATATTTTTGTGTGTTATAGCCCACGCCTTCCGAGTGGTCCCGGGTCTCTGGACCCCTATCGCCTACAATTTTTTCGGACTATCAAATAAGACCTAAGGAACCATATTCCCCGCCCAGCCATGATCGTTCCTAGTTTTTTCTATTTTTCGGCAAAAAAACTAGAATTCCGTGCGATTCCTATATTTTCATGTCCTATTGCACACGCCTTCCAAGTGAACCCGGGAACTCCGGACCCCTATCGCCTAAAATTTTTCCGGACTAACAAATACGACCTAAGGAACCATAGTATCCGCCCCGCCATGATCGTTCCTCATTTTTTGCGTTTTTCGGCCAAACAACTTGAATTTCGTGCGATTCCCATATTTTTGTATGTTATAGCCCACGCCTTCCGAGTGGTCCCGGGACCTCCGGACCCCTATCGCCTAATATTTTACCGGACTATCAAATACGACCTAAGGAACCATAGTCACCGCCCAGTCAAGATCTTTCCACAATTTTTGTGTGTTACTGAAAAAGACCTAGAATTTCGCCCGATTCCCATATTTTCGTGTGCTATTGCCCACGCCTTCCGAGTGGTCCCAAGAGCCGCGGACCCCGATCGCCTAAAATTTTTCCGGGCAATCAAATACGACCTAAGGAACCATAGTATCCGCCACGCCATGATCGTTCCTTATTTTTTGCATTTTTCGGCCATACAACTAGAATTCCGCGCGATTCCCATATTTTTGTGTGTTATAGCCAACACCTTCCGAGTGGTCCCGGGACCTACGGACCACTATCGCCTAAAAATTTTCCGTACTATCAAATACGACCTAAGGAACCATAGTATCCGCCCCGCCATGATCGTTCCTCATTTTTTGTGTTTTTCGGCCAAACAAGTAGAATTCCGCGCTATCCCATATTTTTGTGTGTTATATAGCCCACGCCTTCCGAGTGGTCCTGGGTCTCCGGACCCCTATCGCCTAAAAATTTTCGGACAATCAAAAAAGACCTAAGGAACCATAGTCACCGCCCAGCCATGATCATTCCTAGTTTTTTCTGTTTTTCGGCCAAAAAACTAGAATTCCGCGTGATTCCCATATTTTCGTGTCCTATAGCCCACGCCTTCCAAGTGAACCCAGGAACTCCGGACCCCTATCGCCTAAAATTTTTCCGGACTATCAAATACGACCTAAGGAACCATAGTCACCGCCCAGCCATGATCATTCCTCATTTGTTGCGTTTTTCTGCCAAAAAACTAGAATTTCGCCCGATTACAATATTTTTGTGTGCTATTGCCCACCCTTCCAAGTGGTTCCGGGACCCACTGACCCCGATCGCCTAAAATTTTTCCGGGCCGTCAAATACGACCTAAGGAACCATAGTAACCACCTCGCCATGATCGTTCCTCATTTTTTGCATTTTTCGGCCAAACAACTAAAATTCCGCGCGATTCCTATATTTTTGTGTGTTATAGCCCACGCCTTCCGAGTGGTCCCGGGACCTCCTGACCCCTATCGCCTAAAATTTTTCCGGACTATCAAATATGACCTAAGGAACCATAGTATCCACCCCGCCATTATCGTTCCTCATTTTTTGCATTTTTCGGCCAAACAACTAGAATTTCGCGCAATTCCCATATTTTTGTGTGTTATAGCCCACGCCTTCCGAGTGGTCCCGGGACCTCCGGACCCCTATCGCCTAATATTTTTCCGGACTATCAAATAAGACCAAAGGAACCATAGTCACCGCCCTATCAAGATCTTTCCACATTTTTTGCATGTTACTGAAAAAGACCTAGAATTTCGCCCGATTCCCATATTTTCGTGTGCTATACCCACGCATTCCGAGTGGTCCGATCGCCTAAAAATTTTCTGGGCAATCAAATACGACCTAAGGAACCATAGTATCTGCCCTGCCATGATCGTTCCTTATTTTTTGCGATTTTCGGCCAAACAACTAGAATTCCGCGCGATTCCCATATTTTTGTGTGTTATAGCCCACACCTTCCGAGTGGTCCCGGGACCTCCGGACCCCTATCGCCTAAAATTTTTTCGGACTATCAAATACAACCTAAGGAACCATAGTATCCACCCTGCCATGATCGTTCCTCATTTTTTATGTTTTTCGGCCAAATAACTAGAATTCCGTGCGATCCCATATTTTTGTGTGTTATAGCCCACGCCTTCCGACTGGTCCCGGGTCTCTGGACCCCTATCGCCTACAATTTTTCCGGACTATCAAATAAGACCTAAGGAACCATAGTCCCCGCCCAGCCATGATCGTTCCTAGTTTTTTCTATTTTTCGGCCAAAAAACTAGAATTCCGTGCGATTCCCATATATTCATGTCCTATTGCACACGCCTTCCAAGTGAACCCGGGAACTCCGGACCCCTATCGCCTAAAATTTTTCCGGACTATCAAATACGACCTAAGGAACCATAGTATCCGCCCCGCCATGATCGTTCCTCATTTTTTGCGTTTTTCGGCCAAACAACTTGAATTTCGCGCGATTCCCATATTTTTGTGTGTTATAGCCCACGCCTTCCGAGTGGTCCCGGGACCTCCGGACCCCTATCGCCTAATATTTTTCCGGACTATGAAATACGACCTAAGGAACCAAAGTCACCGCCCAGTCAAGATCTTTCCACATTTTTTGCATGTTACTGAAAAAGACCTAGAATTTCGCCCGATTCCCATATTTTCGTGTGCTATTGCCCACGTCTTCCGAGTGGTCCCAAGAGCCGCGGACCCCGATCGCCTAAAATTTTTCCGGGCAATCAAATACGATCTAAGGAACCATAGTATCCGCCACGCCATGATCGTTCCTTATTTTTTGCATTTTTCGGCCAAACAACTAGAATTCCGCGCGCTTCCCATATTTGTGTGTGTTATAGCCCACACCTTCCGAGTGGTCCCGGGACCTACGGACCCCGATCGCCTAAAATTTTTCTGGACTATCAAATACGACCTAAGGAACCATAGTATCCGCCCCACCATGATCGTTCCTCATTTTTTGTGTTTTTCGGCCAAACAACTAGAATTCCGCGCGATCCCATATTTTTGTGTGTTATATAGCCTACGCTTTCCGAGTGGTCCTGGGTCTCCGGACCCCTATCGCCTAAAATTTTTCCGGACTAGCAAATAAGACCTAAGGAACCATAGTCACCGCCCAGCCATGATCGTTCCTAGTTTTTTCTGTTTTTCGGCTAAAAAACTAGAATTCCGCGCGATTCCCATATTTTCGTGTCCTATAGCCCATGCCTTCCAAGTGAACCCGGGAACTCCGAACCCCTATCGCCTAAAGTTTTTCCGGACTATCAAATACGACCTAAGGAACCATAGTCACCGCCCAGCCATGATCATTCCTCATTTGTTGCGTTTTTCGGCCAAAAAACTAGAATTCCGCCCGATTACAATATTTTTGTGTGCTATTGCCCACCCTTCCAAGTGGTTCCGGGACCCACTGACCCCGATCGCCTAAATATTTTCCGAGCCGTCAAATACGACCTAAGGAACCATAGTAACCACCTCGCCATGATCGTTCCTAATTTTTTGCATTTTTCGGCCAAACAACTAGAATTCCGCGCGATTCCTATATTTTTGTGTGTTATAGCCCACGCCTTCCGAGTGGTCCCGGGACCTCCTGACACCTATCGCCTGAAATTTTTCCGGACTATCAAATACGACCTAAGGAACCATAGTATCCGCCCCGCCATGATCGTTCCTCATTTTTTGCGTTTTTCGGCCAAACAACTAGAATTCCGCGCGATTCCCATATTTTTGTGTGTTATATCCCACGCCTTCCGAGTGGTCCCGGGACCTCCGGCCCCTATCGCCTAATATTTTTCCGGACTATCAAATAAGACCAAAGGAACCATAGTCACCGCCCTGCCAAGATCTTTCCAAATTATTTGCATGTTACTGAAAAAGTCCTAGAATTTTGCCCGATTCCCATATTTTCGTGTGCTATACCCACGCATTCCGAGTGGTCCCAAGAGCCGCGGACCCCGATCGCCTAAAATTTTTCCGGGCAATCAAATACGACCTAAGGAACCATAGTACCCGCCCCGCCATGATCGTTCCTTATGTTTTGCATTTTTCGGCCAAACAACTAGAATTCCACGCGATTCCCATATTTTTGTGTGTTATAGCCCACACCTTCCGAGTGGTCCAGGGACCTCCGGACCCCTATCGCCTAAAATTTTTCCGGACTATCAAATACGACCTAAGGAACCATAGTATCCACCCCGCCATGATCGTTCCTCATTTTTTGTGTTTTTCGGCCAAACAACTAGAATTCCGTGCGATCCCATATTTTTGTGTGTTATAGCCCACGCCTTCCGAGTGGTCCCGGGTCTCTGGACCCCTATCGCCTAAAATTTTTCCGGACTATCAAATAAGACCTAAGGAACCATAGTCACCGCCCAGCCATGATCGTTCCTAGTTTTTTCTGTTTTTCGGCCAAAAAACTAGAATTCCGCGCGATTCCCATATTTTCGTGTCCTATAGCCCACGCCTTCCAAGTGAACCCGGGAACTCCGGACCCCTATCGCCTAAAATTTTTCCGGACTATCAAATACGACCTAAGGAACCATAGTCACTTCCCAGCCATGATCATTCCTCATTTTTTTGCATTTTTCGACCAAAAAACTAGAATTCCGCCTGATTACAATATTTTTGTGTGCTATTGGCCACCCTTCCAAGTGGTTCCGGGACCCTCGGACCCCGATCGCCTAAAATTTTTCCGGGCCGTCAAATACGACCTAAGGAACCATAGTAACCACCCCGCCATCATCGTTTCTCATTTTTTGCATATTTTGGCAAAAAACCTAGAATTACGCCCGATTCCCATATTATCGTGTGCTATACCCACGCCTTCCAAGTGGTCCGGGGAGCCGCGGACCTCGTTTGCCTAAAATTTTTCCGGAATATCAAATACGACCTAAGGTACCATAGTCACTGCCCCACCATGATCGTTTCAAATGCTTTGCATTTTTTGGCTAAAAAACTAGAACTCCGCGCGATTTGCATATTTTAGTGTGCTATAGCTTACGCCTTCCGAGTGGTCCTGGGAGCCGTGGACCCCGATCGCCTAAAATTTTTCGGGCCATCAAATATGACCTAAGGAACCATAGTCACCGCCCCACCATGATCGTTCCTCATTTATTGCATTTTTCAGCCAAAAAACTAGAATTCCGCCCGATTCCCATATTTTTGTGTGCTATCGCCCACGCCTTCCGAGTGGGTCGGGCCCCCGGAGCCGGATCGCCTAAAAATTTTCCGGACTATCAAATACGACCTAAGGAACCATAGTCACCGCCCCGCCATGATCGTTCCTAGTCTTTTGTGGTTTTCAGCCAAAAAACTAGAATTTCGCGCGATTTCCATATTTTCGTGTGCTTTAGCACACGCCTTCCAAGGGGTCACATGAACCCCGAACCCCGATCGCCTAAAAATTTTCCGGGCCATCAAATATGACCTAAGGAACCATAGTAACCACCCCGCCATGATCGTTCCTCATTGTTTGCGTTTTTCGGCCAAACAACTAGAATTCCGCGCGATTCCCATATTTTTGTGTGTTATAGCCCACGCCTTCCGAGTCGTCCCGGGACCTCCTGACCCCTATCGCCTAAAATTTTTTCGAACTATCAAATACGACCTAAGGAACCATAGTATCCGCCCCGCCATGATCGTTCCTCATTTTTTGCGTTTTTCGGCCAAACAACTAGAATTCCGCGTGATTCCCATATTTTTGTGTGTTATAGCCCACGCCTTCCGAGTGGTCCCGGGACCTCTGGACCCCTATCGCCTAATATTTTTCCGGACTATCAAATAAGACCAAAGGAACCATAGTCACCGCCCTGTCAAGATCTTTCCACATTTTTTGCATGTTACTGAAAAAGACCTAGAATTCCGCGCGATTCCCATATTTTTATGTGTTATATCCCACGCCTTCCGAGTGGTCCCGGGACCTCCGGACCCCTATCGCCTAAAATTTTTCCTGACTATCAAATACGACCTAAGGAACCATAGTATCCACCCCGCTATGATCGTTCCTCATTTTTTGTGTTTTTCGGCCAAACAACTAGAATTCCGCACGATCCCATATTTTTGTGTGTTATAGCCCACGCCTTCCGAGTGGTCCCGGGTCTCCGGACCCCTATCGCCTAAATTTTTTCCGGACTACCAAATAAGACCTAAGGAACCATAGTCACCACCCAGCCATGATCGTTCTTAGTTTTTTTTGTTTTTCGGCCAAAAAAACTAGAATTCCGCGCGATTCCCATATTTTCGTGTCCTATAGCCCACGCCTTCCAAGTGAACCCGCGAACTCCGGACCCCTATCGCCTAAAATTTTTCCGGACTATCAAATACGACCTAAGGAACCATAGTCACCGCCCAGCCATGATCATTCCTCATTTGTTGCGTTTTTCGGCCAAAAACTAGAATTCCGCCCGATTACAATATTTTTGTGTGCTATTGCCCACCCTTCCAAGTGGTTCCGGGACCACCGGACCCCGATCGCGTAAAATTTTTCCAGGCCGTCAAATACGACCTAAGGAACCATAGTAACCGCCCCGCCATCATCGTTTCTCATTTTTTGCATTTTTCGGCCTAAAATTAGAATTACGCCCGATTCCCATATTTTCGTGTGCTATACCCACGCCTTCCAAGTAGTCCGGGGAGCCACGGACCCCGATCGCCTAAAATTTTTCCGGACTACCAAATACGACCTAAGGAACCATATTCACTGCCCCACCATGATCGTTCCAAATGCTTTGCATTTTTCGGCAAAAAAACTAGAACTCCGCGCGATTTGCATATTTTAGTGTGCTATAGCTTACGCCTTCCGAGTGGTCCCGGGAGCCGTGGACCCCGATCGCCTAAAATTTTCCGGGCCATCAAATATGACCTAAGGAACCATAGTCACCGCCCCGCGATGATCGTTCCTCATTTATTGCGTTTTTCGGCCAAAAAACTAGAATTCCGCACGATTACCATATTTTTGTGTGCTATTGCCCACGCCTTCAGAGTCGGTCGGGCCGCCGGTCTCGGATCGCCTAAAAAATTTTCGGGCCATCAATTAAGACCTAAGGAACCATAGTCACCGCCTCGCCATGATCGTTCCTCATGTTTTGCATTTTTTGGCCAAAAAACTAGAATTCCGCCCGATTCCCATATTTTTGTGTGTTATCGCCCACGCCTTCCGAGTGGGTCGGGCCCGCCGGAGCCGGATCGCCTAAAAATTTTCCGGACCATCAAATACGACCTAAGGAACCATAGTCACCGCCCCGCCATGATCGTTCCTAGTCTTTTGCGTTTTTCATCCAAAAAACTAGAATTTCGCGCGATTTCCATATTTTCGTGTGCTTTAGCCCACGCCTTCCGAGTGGTCCCGGGACCTCCTGACCCCTATCGCCTAAAATTTTTCCGGACTATCAAATATGACCTAAGGAACCATAGTATCCGTCCCGCCATGATCGTTCCTCATTTTTTGCATTTTTCGGCCAAACAACTAGAATTTCGCGCGATTCCCATATTTTTGTGTGTTATAGCCCACGCCTTCCGAGTGGTCCCGGGACCTCTGGACCCCTATCATCTAATATTTTTCCGGACTATCAAATAAGACCTAAGGAACCATAGTCACCACCCTGTCAAGATCTTTCCACATTTTTTGCATGTTACTGAAAAAGACCTAGAATTTTGCCCGATTCCCATATTTTCGTGTGCTATTGCCCACGTCTTCCGAGTGGTCCCAAGAGCCACGGACCCCGATCGCCTAAAAATTTTCTGGGCAATCAAATACGACCTAAGGAACCATAGTATCCTCCATGCCATGATCGTTCCTTATTTTTTGCATTTTTCGGCAAACAACTAGAATTCCACGCGATTCCCATATTTTTGTTTTTTATAGCCCACACATTCCGAGTGGTCCCGGGACCTCCGGACCCCTATCGCCTAAAATTTTTCCGGACTATCAAATATGACCTAAGGAACCATAGTATCCGCCCCGCCATGATCGTTCCTCATTTTTTGTGTTTTTCGGCCAAAGAACTAGAATTCCGCGCGATCCCATATTTTTGTGTGTTATAGCCCACGCCTTCCGAGTGGTCCCGGGTCTCCGGACCCCTATCGCCTAAAATTTTTCCAGACTATCAAATAAGACCTAAGGAACCATAGTCACCGCCCAGCCATGATCGTTGCTAGTTTTTTCTGTTTTTCGGCCAAAAAACTAGAATTCCGCGCGATTCCTATATTTTCGTGTCCTATAGCCCACGCCTTCCAAGTGAACCCGGGAACTCCGGACCCCTATCGCCTAAAATTTTTCCGGACTATCAAATACGACCTAAGGAACCATAGTCACCGCCCAGCCATGATCATTCCTCATTTGTTGCGTTTTTCGGCCAAAAAACTAGAATTCCGCCCGATTACAATATTTTTGTGTGCTATTGCCCACCCTTCCAAGTGGTTCCGGGACCCACTAACCCCGATCGCCTAAAATTTTTCCGGGCCGTCAAATACGACCTAAGGAACCATAGTAACCACCTCGCCATGATCGTTCCTCATTTTTTGCATTTTTCGTCAAACAACTAGAATTCCGCGCGATTCCCATATTTTTGTGTGTTATAGCCCACGCCTTCCGAGTCCTCCCGGGACCTCCTGACCCCTATCGCCTAAAATTTTTCCGAACTATCAAATACGACCTAAGGAACCATAGTGTTGCGACCAAACACACTCACGCAAGTATACGCGGTCGTCAAGTAATAAAGTGACTAAAAGTCGGATGTCGAACCCACGAGGACTTATGATTAGCTATTAACTAAATTAGCCTATCTTAATTATCTAAACAAGAATTAAATCTAAAAATATTTTATTCTAACTAATTAAATAAGAAAAATATAAATAATAAACTTTGAACAGAGAAAGAGCAGATTTTAATGATATCAATGTAATGAAAACGATCTAGGGTTATGGTCTATCTAACAATCCTATTGTATTCTTCAATTGAATTGACCGACTAATTTATCTAGCTTATTGGTTGACAGGGTTAATATTGCTCATAAGAATCTGTCGAGTTCTTACTCGCCTATTCCAGCTAACTTAACGCCTATATGTCTATGGAGTGAGAATCAACAAGAACGCATTTATAATTCCTGTAAATCAACCAAGCAAGGCAATTAGGTATATGTCTATCCTAACCACGAATCCGTTCCCCGATGCCCGAGTTCAAGAACTTGCCCTACTCAATCCTGTATGCAATATAGAATTCCCACTTTCGAGTTCAATTCTAGATTCGTAGATAATATTCAATTGGTGATCAAGCAATTAAATAATTAAGTGCAAGATTGAATAAATAAACTAATATGATAAATCAAGAAGTCAAAATCAATATCCGAATAACAATAGTCATGGAAGAACCACAACCCTAGAACGTGAAGTTTAGCTCCACATAGACATGGTAGCCAAACAACAAATCATATAAAGAAACATAAAAATTACTAAGTTTGGTGGGAGAAAGATGAAACTTGATGAATTCCGGCCTCCACAGCTTTGTCGTGGCTTTTTCCCCCTTCCCAATATGTTAGCTAACCTAAAAGAGGCGTTTTTAGCTTATATATTGCGTACAAAAGTCGTGGGCCAAAGCTCTCCTATTCCTAGTCCAAATCGGCTTCAGGGATTGACGCTAAGATGGATGCGACGCATCCATCTTGTCCTCCATTTCAATTTTTTGCCTGCGAAGGTGGATGCGACGCATCCACCTTGTCCTCTATTTCTCAGCTTTGCACGCGATGGTGGACGCGACGCATCCAGCCTTCTCTTCTACTTCCCAGTTTCGCACGCGATGGCGGACGCTATGGCCCAACTTCACTGCTAAGGTTGCATGCAGGATGATGTTTTCCTAGGTTGGATGCGACGCATCCAACCCTTCTTCCTCTGGCTAAACCACCTTTTCTTCACATTTTGCACTCCGAACACCTTAAATCGTCACACATAACTTAATTAGTAATCAAACCAATAACTACACCATGTTGGGTGTTTTAAAGATTAAATAACATCAAAAAGTGGTTAAAACATGGGCAAAGTAACATCAACACATATCGAAATATGCCAAACATCACATAGTATCCGCCCCGCCATGATCGTTCCTCATTTTTTGCGTTTTTCGGCCAAACAACTATAATTCCGCGCGATTCCCATATTTTTGTGTGTTATATCCCACGCCTTCCGAGTGGTCCCGGGACCTCCGGACCCCTATCGCCTAATATTTTTCCAGACTATCAAATAAGACCAAAGGAACCATAGTCACCGCCCTGCCAAGAGCTTTCCAAATTATTTGCATGTTACTGAAAAGACCTAGAATTTCGGCCGATTCCCATATTTTCGTGTGCTATACCCACGCATTCCGAGTGGTCCCAAGAGCAGCGGACCCCGATCGCCTAAAATTTTTCCGGGCAATCAAATACGACCTAAGGAACCATAGTATCCGCCCCGCCATGACCGTTCCTTATTTTTTTCATTTTTCGACCAAAAAACTAGAGTTCCGCGCGATTCCCATATTTTTGTGTGTTATAGCCCTCACCTTCTGAGTGGTCCCGGGACCTCCGGACCCCTATCGCCTAAAATTTTTCCGGTCTATCAAATACGACCTAAGGAACCATAGTATCCGCCCCGCCATGATCGTTCCTCATTTTTTGTGTTTTTCGGCCAAAGAACTAGAATTCCACGCGATCCCATATTTTCCCACGCCTTCCGAGTGGTCCCGGGTCTCCGGACCCCTATCGCCTAAAATTTTTCCGGACTATCAAATAAGACCTAAGGAACCATAGTCACCGCCCAGCCATGATCGTTCCTAGTTTTTTCTGTTTTTCGGCCAAAAATATAGAATTCCGCGCAATTCCCATATTTTCGTGTCCTGTAGCCCACGCCTTCCAAGTGAACCCGGGAACTCCGGACCCCTATCGCCTAAAATTTTTCTGGACTATCAAATACGACCTAAGGAACCATAGTCACCGCCCAGCCATGATCATTCCTCATTTGTTGCATTTTTCGGCCAAAAAACTAGAATTCCGCCCGATTACAATATTTTTGTGTGCTATTGCCCACCCTTCCAAGTGGTTCCGGGACCCCCGGACCCCGATCGCCTAAAATTTTTCCGGGCCGTCAAATACGACCTAAGGAACCATAGTAACCGCCCCGCCATCATCGTTTCTCATTTTTTGCATTTTTCGGCCAAAAAACTAGAATTACGCCCGATTCCCATATTTTCGTGTGCTATACCCACGCCTTCCAAGTGGTCCGGGGAGCCGCGGACCCCGATCGCCTAAAATTTTTCCGGACTATCAAATACGACCTAAGGTACCATAGTCACTGCCCCACCATGATCGTTCCAAATGCTTTGCATTTTTCGGCCAAAAAACTAGAACTCCGCGCGATTTGCATATTTTAGTGTGCTATATAGCTTACGCTTTCCGAGTGGTCCCGGGAGCCGTGGACCCCGATCGCCTAAAATTTTCCGGGCCATCAAATATGACCTAAGGAACCATAGTCACCGCCCCGTCATGATCATTCCTCATTTATTGCGTTTTCGGCCAAAAAACTAGAATTCCGCTCGATTACCATATTTTTGCGTGCTATTGCCCACGCCTTCCGAGTGGGCCGGGCCGCCGGTCTCGGATCGCCTAAAAAAATTTCGGGTCATCAATTAAGACCTAAGGAACCATAGTCACCTCCTCGCCATGATCGTTCCTCATTTTTTGCATTTTTTGGCCAAAGAACTAGAATTCCGCCCGTTTCCCATATTTTTGTGTGCTATCGCCCACGCCTTCCGAGTGGGTCGAGCCCCCCGGAGCCGGATCGCCTAAAAATTTTCCGAACTATCAAATACGACCTAAGGAACCATAGTCACCACCCCGCCATGATCGTTCCTAGTTTTTCGGCCAAAAAACTAGAATTCCGCGCGATTCCCATATTTTCGTGTCCTATAGCCCACGCCTTCCAAGTGGTCCCGGGACCTCCGGACCCCTATCGCCTAATATTTTTCCGGACTATCAAATAAGACCTAAGGAACCATAGTCACCGCCCCGCCATGATCGATCCTAGTCTTCTGCGTTTTTCAGCCAAAAAACTAGAATTTCGTGCGATTTCCATATTTTCGTGTGCTTTAGCCCACGCCTTCCAAGGGGTCCCGGGAACCCCGAACCCCGATCGCCTAAAATTTTTCCTGACTATCAAATACGACCTAAGGAACCATAGTATCCGCCCTGCCATGATCGTTCCTCATTTTTTGCATTTTTCGGCCAAACAACTAGAATTCCGCGCGATTCCCATATTTTTGTGTGTTATAGCCCACGCCTTCCGAGTGGTCCCGGGACCTCCTGACCCCTATCGCCTAAAATTTTTCCGGACTATCAAATACGACCTAAGGAACCATAGTATCCGCCCCGCCATGATCGTTCCTCATTTTTTGCGTTTTTCGGCCAAAAAACTAGAATTCCGCTCGATTACCATATGTTTGTGTGCTATTACCCATGCCTTCCGAGTGGGCCGGGCCGCCAGACTCGGATCGCCTAAAAAAATTTCGGGCCATCAATTAAGACCTAAGGAACCATAGTCACTGCCTCGCCATGATCGTTCCTCATTTTTTGCATTTTTTGGCCAAAAAACTAGAATTTCCCCCGATTTCTATATTTTTGTGTGCTACCGCCCACGCCTTCCGAGTGGGTCGGACCCCAGGAACCGGATCGCCTAAAAATTTTTCGGACTATCAAATACGACCTAAGGAACCATAGTCACCGCCCCGCCATGATCGATCCTAGTCTTTTGCGTTTTTCAGCCAAAAAACTAGAATTTCGCGCGATTTCCATATTTTCGTGTGCTTTAGCCCACGCCGTCCGAATGGTCCCGGGACCTCCTGACCCCTATCGCCTAAAATTTTTCCGGACTATCAAATACGACCTAAGGAACCATAGTATCCGCCCCGCCATGATCGTTCCTTATTTTTTGCGTTTTTCGGCCAAACAACTAGAATTCCGCGCGATTCCCATATTTTTGTGTGTTATAGCCCACACCTTCCGAGTGGTCCCGGGACCTCCGGACCCCTATCGCCTAAAATTTTTCCGGACTATCAAATACGACCTAAGGAACCATAGTATCCGCCCCGCCATGATCGTTCCTCATTTTTTGCGTTTTTCGGCCAAAGAACTAGAATTCCGCGCTATCCCATATTTTTGTGTGTTATAGCCCACTCCTTCGAGTGGTCCCGGGTCTCCGGATCCCTATCGCCTAAAATTTTTCCGGACTATCAAATAAGACCTAAGGAACCATAGTCACAGCCCATCCATGATCGTTCCTAGTGTTTTCTGTTTTTCGGCCAAAAAACTAGAATTTCGCGCGATTCCCATATTTTCGTGTCCTTTAGCCCACGCCTTCCAAGGGGTCCCGGGAACCCCGAACCCCGATCGCCTAAAAATTTTCAGGGCTATCAAATACGACCTAAGGAACCATAGTAACCACCCTGCCATGATCGTTCCTCATTTTTTGCGTTTTTCGGCCAAACAACTAGAATTCCGCGCGATTCCCATATTTTTGTGTGTTATAGCCCACGCCTTCCGAGTGGTCCCGGGACCTCCTGACCCCTATCGCCTAAAATTTTTCTGGACTATCAAATACGACCTAAGGAACCATAGTATCCGCCCCGCCATGATCGTTCCTCATTTTTTGCGTTTTTCGGCCAAAAAACTAGAATTCCGCTCGATTACCATATTTTTGTGTGCTATTACCCACGCCTTCCGAGTGGGCCGGGCCGCCGGACTCAGATCGCCTAAAAAGTTTTTGGGCCATCAATTAAGACCTAAGGAACCATAGTCACCACCTCGCCATGATCGTTCCTCATTTTTTGCATTTTTGGCCAAAAAACTAGAATTCCGCCCGATTTCCATATTTTTGTGTGCTATCGCACACGCCTTCCGAGTGGGTCGGGCCCCCCGGAGCCGGATCGCCTAAAAATTTTCCGGACTATCAAATACGACCTAAGGAACCATAGTCACCGCCCCGCCATGATCGTTCCTAGTTTTTTCTATTTTTCGGCCAAAAAACTAGAATTTCGCGCGATTCCCATATTTTCGTGTCCTATAATAGCCCACGCCTTCCAAGTGAACCCGGGAACTCCGGACCCCTATCGCCTAAAATTTTTTCGGACTATTAAATATGACCTAAGGAACCATAGTCACCGCCCCACCATGATCGTTCCTAGTCTTTTGCATTTTTCAGCCAAAAAACTAGAATTTCGCGCGATTTCCATATTTTCGTGTGCTTTAGCCCACGCCTTCCAAGGGGTCCCTGGAACCCCGAACCCCGATCGCCTAAAAATTTTTCGGGCCATCAAATACGACCTAAGGAACCATAGTAACCGCCCCGCCATGATCGTTCCTCATTTTTTGCGTTTTCCGGCCAAACAGGTAGAATTCCGCGCGATTTCCATATTTTTGTTTGTTATAGCCCACGCCTTCCGAATGGTCCCGGGACCTCCTGATCCCTATCGCCTAAAATTTTTCCGGACTATCAAATGCTACCTAAGGAACCATAGTATCCGCCCCGCCATGATCGTTCCTTATTTTTTGCGTTTTTCGGCCAAACAACTAGAATTCCGCGCGATTCCCATATTTTTTGTGTGTTATAGCCCACACCTTCCGAGTGGTCCCGGGACCTCCGGACCCCTATCGCCTAAAATTTTTCTGGACTATCAAATACGACCTAAGGAACCATAGTATCTGCCCCGCCATGATCGTTCCTCATTTTTTGTGTTTTTCGGCCAAAGAAGTAGAATTCCGCGCGATCCCATATTTTTGTGTGTTATAGCCCACGCCTTCCGAGTGGTCCCGGGACCTCCTGACCCCTATCACCTAAAATTTTTCCGGACTATCAAATACGACCTAAGGAACCATAGTATCCGCCCCGCCATGATCGTTCCTCATTTTTTGCATTTTTCGGCCAAACAACTAGAATTCCGCGCGATTCCCATATTTTTGTGTGTTTTAGCCCACGCCTTCCGAGTGGTCCCGGGACCTCCGGACCCCTATCGCCTAATATTTTTCCGGACTATCAAATAAGACCTAAGGAACCATAGTCACCGTCCAGCCATGATCGTTCCTAGTTTTTTCTGTTTTTCGGCCAAAAAACTAGAATTCCGTGCGATTCCCATATTTTGGTGTCCTATAGCCCACGCCTTCCAAGTGAACCCGGGAACTCCGGACCCCTATCGCCTAAAAATTTTCCGGACTATCAAATAAGACCTAAGGAACCATAGTCACCTTCCCACCATGATCGTTTTTCATTTTTTGCATTTTTCGGCCAAACAACTAGAATTCCGCCCGATTCCCATATTTTTGTGTGCTATACCCACGCCTTACAAGTGGTCCCGGGTCTCCGGACCCCTATCGCCTAAAATTTTTCCGGACTATCAAATAAAACCTAAGAAACCATAGTCACCGCCCAGCCATGATCGTTCCTTAGTTTTTGCGTTTTTCGGCCAAACAACTAGAATTCCGCGCGATTCCCATATTTTTGTGTGTTATAGCCCACACCTTCCGAGTGGTCCCGGGACCTCAGGACCCCTATCGCCTAAAATTTTTCCGGACTATCAAATACGACCTAAGGAACCATATTATCCGCCCCTCCATGATCGTTCCTCATTTTTTGTGTTTTTCGGCCAAAGAACTAGAATTCCGCGCTATCCCATATTTTTGTGTGTTATAGCCCACTCCTTCGAGTGGTCCCGGGTCTCCGGATCCCTATCGCCTAAAATTTTTCCGGACTATCAAATAAGACCTAAGGAACCATAGTCACAGCCCATCCATGATCGTTCCTAGTGTTTTCTGTTTTTCGGCCAAAAAACTAGAATTTCGCGCGATTCCCATATTTTCGTGTCCTTTAGCCCACGCCTTCCAAGGGGTCCCGGGAACCCCGAACCCCGATCGCCTAAAAATTTTCAGGGCTATCAAATACGACCTAAGGAACCATAGTAACCACCCTGCCATGATTGTTCCTCATTTTTTGCGTTTTTCGGCCAAACAACTAGAATTCCGCGCGATTCCCATATTTTTGTGTGTTATAGCCCACGCCTTCCGAGTGGTCCCGGGACCTCCTGACCCCTATCGCCTAAAATTTTTCTGGACTATCAAATACGACCTAAGGAACCATAGTATCCGCCCCGCCATGATCGTTCCTCATTTTTTGCGTTTTTCGGCCAAAAAACTAGATTTCCGCTCGATTACCATATTTTTGTGTGCTATTACCCACGCCTTCCGAGTGGGCCGGGCCGCCGGACTCAGATCGCCTAAAAAGTTTTTGGGCCATCAATTAAGACCTAAGGAACCATAGTCACCGCCTCACCATGATCGTTCCTCATTTTTTGCATTTTTGGCCAAAAAATTAGAATTCCGCCCGATTTCCATATTTTTGTGTGCTATCGCACACGCCTTCCGAGTGGGTCGGGCCCCCCGGAGCCGGATCGCCTAAAAATTTTCCGGACTATCAAATACGACCTAAGGAACCATAGTCACCGCCCCGCCATGATCGTTCCTAGTTTTTTCTATTTTTCGGCCAAAAAACTAGAATTTCGCGCGATTCCCATATTTTCGTGTCCTATAATAGCCCACGCCTTCCAAGTGAACCCGGGAACTCCGGACCCCTATCGCCTAAAATTTTTTCGGACTATTAAATACGACCTAAGGAACCATAGTCACCGCCCCACCATGATCGTTCCTAGTCTTTTGCATTTTTCAGCCAAAAAACTAGAATTTCGCGCGATTTCCATATTTTCGTGTGCTTTAGCCCACGCCTTCCAAGGGGTCCCTGGAACCCCGAACCCCGATCGCCTAAAAATTTTCCGGGCCATCAAATACGACCTAAGGAACCATAGTAACCGCCCCGCCATGATCGTTCCTCATTTTTTGCGTTTTTCGGCCAAACAGGTAGAATTCCGCGCGATTTCCATATTTTTGTGTGTTATAGCCCACGCCTTCCGAATGGTCCCGGGACCTCCTGACCCCTATCGCCTAAAATTTTTCCGGACTATCAAATACGACCTAAGGAACCATAGTATCCGCCCCGCCATGATCGTTCCTTATTTTTTGCGTTTTTCGGCCAAACAACTAGAATTCCGCGCGATTCCCATATTTTTGTGTGTTATAGCCCACACCTTCCGAGTGGTCCCGGGACCTCCGGACCCCTATCGCCTAAAATTTTTCTGGACTATCAAATACGACCTAAGGAACCATAGTATCTGCCCCGCCATGATCGTTCCTCATTTTTTGTGTTTTTCGGCCAAAGAAGTAGAATTCCGCGCGATCCCATATTTTTGTGTGTTATAGCCCACGCCTTCCGAGTGGTCCCGGGACCTCCTGACCCCTATCGCCTAAAATTTTTCCGGACTATCAAATACGACCTAAGGAACCATTGTATCCGCCCCACCAGTATCGTTCCTCATTTTTTGCATTTTTTGGCCAAACAACTAGAATTCCGCGCGATTCCCATATTTTTGTGTGTTTTAGCCCACGCCTTCCGAGTGGTCCCGGGACCTCCGGACCCCTATCGCCTAATATTTTTTCGGACTATCAAATAAGACCTAAGGAACCATAGTCACCGCCCAGCCATGATCGTTCCTAGTTTTTTCTATTTTTCGGCCAAAAAACTAGAATTCCGTGCGATTCCCATATTTTGGTGTCCTATAGCCCACGCCTTCCAAGTGAACCCGGGAACTCCGGACCCCTATCGCCTAAAAATTTTCCAGACTATCAAATAAGACCTAAGGAACCATAGTCACCTTCCCACCATGATCGTTTTTCATTTTTTGCATTTTTCGGCCAAACAACTAGAATTCCGCCCGATTCCCATATTTTTGTGTGCTATACCCACGCCTTACAAGTGGTCCTGGGTCTCCGGACCCCTATCGCCTAAAATTTTTCCGGACTATCAAATAAAACCTAAGAAACCATAGTCACCGCCCAGCCATGATCGTTCCTTAGTTTTTGCGTTTTTCGGCCAAACAACTAGAATTCCGCGCGATTCCCATATTTTTGTGTGTTATAGCCCACACCTTCCGAGTGGTCCCGGGACCTCAAGACCCCTATCGCCTAAAATTTTTCCGGACTATCAAATACGACCTAAGATACCATAGTCACCGCCCCACCTTGATCGTTCCAAATGCTTTGCATTTTTCGGCCAAAAAACTAGAACTCCGCGCGATTTGCATATTTTACTGTGCTATAGCTTACGCCTTCCGAGTGGTCCCAGGAGCCGTGGACCCCGATCGCCTAAAATTTTCCAGGCCATCAAATATGACCTAAGGAACCATAGTCACTGCCCCGCCATGATCGTTCCTCATTTATTGCGTTTTTCGGCCAAAAAACTAGAATTCCGCTCGATTACCATATTTTTGTGTGCTATTGCCCACGCCTTCCGAGTGGGCCGGGCCGCCGGTCTCGGATCGCCTAAAAAAATTTTGGGCCATCAATTAAGACCTAAGGAACCATAGTCACCACCTCGCCATGATCGTTCCTCATTTTTTGCATTTTTTGGCCAAAAAACTAGAATTCCGCCCGATTCCCATATTTTTGTGTGCTATCGCCCACGCCTTCCGAGTGGGTCGGGCCCCCCGGAGCCGGATCAACTAAAAATTTTTCGGACTATCAAATACGACCTAAGGAACCATAGTCACTGCCCCGCCATGATCGTTCCTAGTCTTTTGCGTTTTTCAGCAAAAAACTAGAATTTCGCGCGATTTCCATATTTTCGTG
The DNA here is from genome assembly GCF_000390325.3 of Nicotiana tomentosiformis. NCBI lineage: Eukaryota > Viridiplantae > Streptophyta > Magnoliopsida > Solanales > Solanaceae > Nicotiana > Nicotiana tomentosiformis. The sequence continues at coordinate 201,579 of NW_027174631.1, forward strand.
CCCACGCCTTCCAAGGGATCCAAGGAACCCCGAACCCCGATCGCCTTAAAATTTTCCGGGACATCAAATACGACCTAAGTAACCATAGTAACCACCCCGCCATGATCGTTCCTCATTTTTTGCATTTTTCAGCCAAACAACTAGAATTTCGCGCGATTCCCATATTTTTGTGTGTTATAGCCCACGCCTTCCCAGTGGTCCCGGGACCACCGGACCCCGATCGCCTAATATTTTTTCGGACTATCAAATAATACCAAAGGAACCATAGTCACCGCCCTGTCAAGATCTTTCCACATTTTTTGCATGTTACTGAAAAAGACCTAGAATTTCGCCCGATTCCCATATTTTCGTGTGCTATACCCATGCATTCTGAGTGGTCCCAAGAGCCGCGGACCCCGATCGCCAAAAATTTTTCCGGGAAATCAAATACGACCTAAGGAACCATAGTATCCGCCCCGCCATGATCGTTCTTTATTTTTTGCGTTTTTCGGCCAAACAACTAGAATACCGCGCGATTCCCATATTTTTGTGTGTTATAGCCCACACCTTCCGAGTGGTCCCGGGACCTCCGGACCCATATCGCCTAAAATTTTTTAGGACTATCAAATACGACCTAAGGAACCATAGTATCCGCCCCTCCATGATCGTTCCTCATTTTTTGTGTTTTTTGGCCAAAGAACTTGAATTCCGCGCGATCCCATATTTTTGTGTGTTATAGCCCACGCCTTCGAGTGGTCCCGGGTCTCCTGACCCCTATCGCCTAAAATTTTTCCGGACTATCAAATAGGACCTAAGGAACCATAGTCACCGCCCAGCCATGATCGTTCCTAGTTTTTTCTGTTTTTCGGCCAAAAAACTAGAATTCCGTGCGATTCCCATATTTTGGTGTCCTATAGCCCACGCCTTCCAAGTGAAACCGGGAACTCCGGACCCCTATCGCCTAAAAATTTTCCGGACTATCAAATAAGACCTAAGGAACCATAGTCACCTTCCCGCCATGATCGTTTTTCATTTTTTGCATTTTTCGGCCAAACAACTAGAATTCCGCCCGATTCCCATATTTTTGTGTGCTATACCCACGCCTTACAAGTGGTCCCGGGTCTCCGGACCCCTATGGCCTAAAATTTTTCCGGACTATCAAATAAAACCTAAGAAACCATAGTCACCGCCCAGCCATGATCGTTCCTTAGTTTTTGCGTTTTTCGGCCAAACAACTAGAATTCCGCGCGATTCCCATATTTTTGTGTGTTATAGCCCACACCTTCCGAGTGGTCCCGGGACCTCAGGACCCCTATCGCCTAAAATTTTTCCGGACTATCAAATACGACCTAAGATACCATAGTCACCGCCCCACCTTGATCGTTCCAAATGCTTTGCATTTTTCGGCCAAAAAACTAGAACTCCGCGCGATTTGCATATTTTAGTGTGCTATAGCTTACGCCTTCCGAGTGGTCCCAGGAGCCGTGGACCCCGATCGCCTAAAATTTTCCGGGCCATCAAATATGACCTAAGGAACCATAGTCACCGCCCCGCCATGATCGTTCCTCATTTATTGCGTTTTTCGGCCAAAAAACTAGAATTCCGCTCGATTACCATATTTTTGTGTGCTATTGCCCACGCCTTCCGAGTGGGCCGGGCCGCCGGTCTCGGATCGCCTAAAAAATTTTCGGGCCATCAATTAAGACCTAAGGAACCATAGTCACCGCCTCGCCATGATCGTTCCTCATTTTTTGCATTTTTTGGCCAAAAAACTAGAATTCCGCCCGATTTCCATATTTTTGTGTGCTATCGCCCACGCCTTCCGAGTGGGTCGGGCCCCCCGGAGCCGGATCAACTAAAAATTTTCCGGACTATCAAATACGACCTAAGGAACCATAGTCACCGCCCCGCCATGATAGTTCATAGTCTTTTACGTTTTTCAGCAAAAAACTAGAATTTCGCGCGATTTTCATATTTTCGTGCCCACGCCTTCCAAGGGATCCCGGGAACCCCGAACCCCGATCGCCTTAAAATTTTCCGGGACATCGAATACGACCTAAGTAACCATAGTAACCACCCCGCCATGATCGTTTCTCATTTTTTGCATTTTTCAGCCAAACAACTAGAATTCCGCGCGATTCCCATATTTTTGTGTGTTATGGCCCACGCCTTCCGAGTGGTCCCGGGACCTCCTGACCCCTATCGCCTAAAATTTTTCCTGACTATCAAATACGACCTAAGGAACCATAGTATCCGCTCTGCCATGATCGTTCCTCATTTTTTGTGTTTTTCGGCCAAACAACTAGAATTCCGCGCGATTCCCATATTTTTGTGTGTTATAGCCCACGCCCTACGAGTGGTCCCGAGACCTCCGGACCCCTATCGCCTAATATTTTTCCAGACTATCAAATAAGACCTAAGGAACCATAGTCACTGCCCCTCCATGATCGTTCCTCTTTTATTGCGTTTTTCGACCAAAAAACTAGAATTCCGCTCGATTACCATATTTTTGTGTGCTATTGCCCACGCCTTCCGAGTGGTCCTGGGACCTCCTGACCCCTATCGCCTAAAATTTTTCCGGACTATCAAATACGACCTAAGGAACCATAGTATCCGCCACGCCATGATCGTTCCTTATTTTTTGCATTTTTCGGCCAAACAACTAGTATTACGCGCGATTCCCATATTTTTATGCGTTATAGCCCACACCTTCCGAGTGGTCCCGGGTCCTCCGGACCCCTATCGCCTAAAATTTTTCCGGACTATCAAATACGACCTAAGTAACCATAGTATCCGCCCCGCCATGATCGTTCCTCATTTTTTGCGTTTTTCGGCCAAACAACTAGAATTCTGCGCGATCCCATATTTTTGTGTGTTATAGCCCACGCCTTCCGATTGGTCCCGGGTCTCCGGACCCCTATCGCCTAATATTTTTCCGGACTATCAAATAAGACCTAAGGAACCATAGTCACCGCCCAGCCATGATCGTTCCTAGTTTTTTCCGTTTTTCTGCCAAAAAACTAGAATTTCGCGCGATTCCCATATTTTCGTGTCTTATAGCCCACGCCTTTCAAGTGAACCTGGGAACTCCGGACCCCTATCGCCTAAAATTTTTCCGGACTATCAAATACGACCTAAGGAACCATTGTCACCGCCCAGCCATGATCATTCCTCATTTGTTGCGTTTTTCGGCCAAAAAATTGGAATTCCGCCCGATTACAATTGTTATGTGTGCTATTGCCCACCCTTCCAAGTGGTTCCGGGACCCCCGGACCCCGATCGCCTAATATTTTTCCGGGTCGTCAAATACGACATAAGGAACCATAGTAACCGCCCTGCCATCATCGTTTCTCATTTTTTGCATTTTTCGGCCAAAAAACTTGAATTACGCCTGATTCCCATATTTTCGTGTGCTATACCCACGCCTTCCAAGTGGTCCGGGGAGCCGCGGACCCCGATCGCCTAAAAATTTTCCGGACTATCAAATACGACCTAACGTACCATAGTCACCGCCACACCATGATCGTTCCAAATGCTTTGCATTTTTAGGCCAAAAAACTAGAACTCTGCGCGATTTGCATATTTTAGTGTGCTATAGCTTACGCCTTCCGAGTGATCCCGGGAGCCGTGGACCCCGATCGTCTAAAATTTTTCCGGGCCATCAAATACGACCTAAGGAACCATAGTCACCACCCCGCCATGATCGTTCCTCATTTATTGCATTTTTTGGCCAAAAAACTCGAATTCCGCTCGATTACCATATTTTTGTGTGCTATTGCCCACGCCTTCCAAGGAGTCCTGGGAACCCCGAACCCCGATCGCCTAAAAATTTTCCGGGCCATCAAATACGACCTAAGGAACCATAGTAACCACCCCGCCATGATCGTTCCTCATTTTTTGCGTTTTTCGGCCAAACAACTAGAATTCTGCGCGATTCCCATATTTTTGTGTGTTATAGCCCACGCCTTCCGAGTGGTCCCTGGACCTCCTGACCCCTATCGCCTAAAATTTTTCCGGACTATCAAATACGACCTAAGGAACCATAGTATCCGCCCCGCCATGATCATTTCTCAATTTTTTTTTTGGCCAAAGAACTAGAATTCCGCGCGATCCCATATTTTTGTGTGTTATAGCCCACGCCTTCGAGTGGTCCCGGGTCTCCGGACCCCTATCGCCTAAAATTTTTCCGGACTATCAAATAAGACCTAAGGAACCATAGTCACAGCCCAGCCATGATCGTTCCTTGTGTTTTCTGTTTTTCGGCCAAAAAACTAGAATTCCGCGCCATTCCCATATTTTCATGTCCTATAGCCCACGCCTTCCAAGTGAACCCGGGAACTCCGGACCCCTATCGCCTAAAATTTTTCTGGACTATCAAATACGACCTTAGGTACCATAGTCACCGCCCCACCATGAACGTTCCAAATGCTTTGCATTTTTCGGCCAAAAAACTAGAACTCCACGCGATTTGCATATTTTAGTGTGCTATAGCTTACGCCTTTCGAGTGATCCCGGGAGCCGTGGACCCCGATCGCCTAAAATTTTTCGGGCCATCAAATATGACCTAAGGAATCATAGTCACCGCCCCGCCATGATCGTTCCTCATTTATTGCGTTTTTCGGTCAAAAAACTAGAATTACGCTCGATTACCATATTTTTGTGTGCTATTGCCCACGCCTTCCGAGTGGGCCGGGCCGCCGGTCTCGGATCGCCTAAAAAATTTTTGGGCTATCAATTAAGACCTAAGAAACCACAGTCACCTTCTCGCCATGATCGTTCCTCATTTTTTGCATTTTTTGGCCAAAAAATTAGAATTTTGCCCGATTCCCATATTTTGTGTGCTATCGCCCACGCCTTCCGAGTGGGTCGGGCCACCCGGAGCCGGATCGCCTAAAAATTTTCCAGACTATCAAATACGACCTAAGGAACCATAGTCACCACCCCGCCATGATCGTTCCTAGTCTTTTGCGTTTTTCAGCAAAAAACTAGAATTTCGCGCGATTTCCATATTTTTGTGTGCTTTAGCCCACGCCTTCCAAGGGGTCCCGGGAACCCCGAACCCCGATCGCTTTAAAATTTTCCGGGACATCGAATACGACCTAAGTAACCATAGTAACCACCCCGCCATAATCATTCCTCATTTTTTGCGTTTTTCGGCCAAACAGATAGAATTCCGCGCGATTCCCATATTTTTGTGTGTTATAGCCCACGCCTTCCGAGTGGTCCCGGGACCTCCTGACCCCTATCGCCTAAAATTTTTCCGGACTATCAAATACGACCTAAGGAACCATAGTATCCGCCCCGCCATGATCATTCCTCATTTTTTGCGTTTTTCGGCCAAACAACTAGAATTCCGCGCGATTCCCATATTTTTATGTGTTATAGCCCACGCCTTCCGAGTAGTCCCGGGACCTCCGGACCCCTATCGCCTAATATTTTTCCGGACTATCAAATAAGACCTAAGGAACCATAGTCACCGCCCTGCCATGATCGTTCCTCATTTATTGCGTTTTTCGGCCAAAAAACTAGAATTCCGCTCGATTACCATATTTTTGTGTGCTATTGCCCACGCCTTCCGAGTGGGCCGGGCCGCCGGTCTCGGATCGCCTAAAAAATTTTCGGGCCATCAATTAAGACCTAAGGAACCATAGTCACCGCCTCGCCATGATCGTTCCTCATTTTTTGCATTTTTTGGCCAAAAAACTAGAATTCCGCCCGATTTCCATATTTTTGTGTGCTATCGCCCACGCCTTCCGAGTGGGTCGGGCCCCCCGGAGCCGGATCAACTAAAAATTTTCCGGACTATCAAATACGACCTAAGGAACCATAGTCACCGCCCCGCCATGATAGTTCATAGTCTTTTACGTTTTTCAGCAAAAAACTAGAATTTCGCGCGATTTCCATATTTTCGTGCCCACGCCTTCCAAGGGATCCCGGGAACACCGAACCCCGATCGTCTTAAAATTTTCCGGGACATCGAATACGACCTAAGTAACCATAGTAACCACCCCGCCATGATCGTTTCTCATTTTTTGCATTTTTCAGCCAAACAACTAGAATTCCGCGCGATTCCCATATTTTTGTGTGTTATGGCCCACGCCTTCCGAGTGGTCCCGGGACCTCCTGACCCCTATCGCCTAAAATTTTTCCTGACTATCAAATACGACCTAAGGAACCATAGTATCCGCTCTGCCATGATCGTTCCTCATTTTTTGTGGTTTTCGGCCAAACAACTAGAATTCCGCGCGATTCCCATATTTTTGTGTGTTATAGCCCACGCCCTACGAGTGGTCCCGAGACCTCCGGACCCCTATCGCCTAATATTTTTCCAGACTATCAAATAAGACCTAAGGAACCATAGTCACCGCCCCTCCATGATCGTTCCTCTTTTATTGCATTTTTCGACCAAAAAACTAGAATTCCGCTCGATTACCATATTTTTGTGTGCTATTGCCCACGCCTTCCGAGTGGTCCTGGGACCTCCTGACCCCTATCGCCTAAAATTTTTCCGGACTATCAAATACGACCTAAGGAACCATAGTATCCGCCACGCCATGATCGTTCCTTATTTTTTGCATTTTTCGGCCAAACAACTAGTATTACGCGCGATTCCCATATTTTTATGCGTTATAGCCCACACCTTCCGAGTGGTCCCGGGTCCTCCGGACCCCTATCGCCTAAAATTTTTCCGGACTATCAAATACGACCTAAGTAACCATAGTATCCGCCCCGCCATGATCGTTCCTCATTTTTTGCGTTTTTCGGCCAAACAACTAGAATTCTGCGCGATCCCATATTTTTGTGTGTTATAGCCCACGCCTTCCGATTGGTCCCGGGTCTCCGGACCCCTATCGCCTAATATTTTTCCGGACTATCAAATAAGACCTAAGGAACCATAGTCACCGCCCAGCCATGATCGTTCCTAGTTTTTTCCGTTTTTCTGCCAAAAAACTAGAATTTCGCGCGATTCCCATATTTTCGTGTCTTATAGCCCACGCCTTTCAAGTGAACCTGGGAACTCCGGACCCCTATCGCCTAAAATTTTTCCGGACTATCAAATACGACCTAAGGAACCATTGTCACCGCCCAGCCATGATCATTCCTCATTTGTTGCGTTTTTCGGCCAAAAAATTGGAATTCCGACCGATTACAATTGTTATGTGTGCTATTGCCCACCCTTCCAAGTGGTTCCGGGACCCCCGGACCCCGATCGCCTAATATTTTTCCGGGTCGTCAAATACGACATAAGGAACCATAGTAACCGCCCCGCCATCATCGTTTCTCATTTTTTGCATTTTTCGGCCAAAAACTAGAATTACGCCTGATTCCCATATTTTCGTGTGCTATACCCACGCCTTCCAAGTGGTCCGGGGAGCCGCGGACCCCGATCGCCTAAAAATTTTCCGGACTATCAAATACGACCTAACGTACCATAGTCACCGCCACACCATGATCGTTCCAAATGCTTTGCATTTTTCGGCCAAAAAACTAGAACTCTGCGCGATTTGCATATTTTAGTGTGCTATAGCTTACGCCTTCCGAGTGGTCTCGGGAGCCGTGGACCCCGATCGTCTAAAATTTTTCCGGGCCATCAAATACGACCTAAGGAACCATAGTCACCACCCCGCCATGATCGTTCCTCATTTATTGCATTTTTCGGCCAAAAAACTCGAATTCCGCTCGATTACCATATTTTTGTGTGCTATTGCCCACGCCTTCCAAGGAGTCCTGGGAACCCCGAACCCCGATTGCCTAAAAATTTTCCGGGCCATCAAATACGACCTAAGGAACCATAGTAACCACCCCGCCATGATCGTTCCTCATTTTTTGCATTTTTCAGCCAAACAACTAGAATTCCGCGCGATTCCCATATTTTTGTGTGTTATGGCCCACGCCTTCCGAGTGGTCCCGGGACCTCCTGACCCCTATCGCCTAAAATTTTTCCTGACTATCAAATACGACCTAAGGAACCATAGTATCCGCTCTGCCATGATCGTTCCTCATTTTTTGTGTTTTTCGGCCAAACAACTAGAATTCCGCGCGATTCCCATATTTTTGTGTGTTATAGCCCACGCCCTACGAGTGGTCCCGAGACCTCCGGACCCCTATCGCCTAATATTTTTCCAGACTATCAAATAAGACCTAAGGAACCATAGTCACTGCCCCTCCATGATCGTTCCTCTTTTATTGCGTTTTTCGACCAAAAAACTAGAATTCCGCTCGATTACCATATTTTTGTGTGCTATTGCCCACGCCTTCCGAGTGGTCCTGGGACCTCCTGACCCCTATCGCCTAAAATTTTTCCGGACTATCAAATACGACCTAAGGAACCATAGTATCCGCCACGCCATGATCGTTCCTTATTTTTTGCATTTTTCGGCCAAACAACTAGTATTACGCGCGATTCCCATATTTTTATGCGTTATAGCCCACACCTTCCGAGTGGTCCCGGGTCCTCCGGACCCCTATCGCCTAAAATTTTTCCGGACTATCAAATACGACCTAAGTAACCATAGTATCCGCCCCGCCATGATCGTTCCTCATTTTTTGCGTTTTTCGGCCAAACAACTAGAATTCTGCGCGATCCCATATTTTTGTGTGTTATAGCCCACGCCTTCCGATTGGTCCCGGGTCTCCGGACCCCTATCGCCTAATATTTTTCCGGACTATCAAATAAGACCTAAGGAACCATAGTCACCGCCCAGCCATGATCGTTCCTAGTTTTTTCCGTTTTTCTGCCAAAAAACTAGAATTTCGCGCGATTCCCATATTTTCGTGTCTTATAGCCCACGCCTTTCAAGTGAACCTGGGAACTCCGGACCCCTATCGCCTAAAATTTTTCCGGACTATCAAATACGACCTAAGGAACCATTGTCACCGCCCAGCCATGATCATTCCTCATTTGTTGCGTTTTTCGGCCAAAAAATTGGAATTCCGCCCGATTACAATTGTTATGTGTGCTATTGCCCACCCTTCCAAGTGGTTCCGGGACCCCCGGACCCCGATCGCCTAATATTTTTTCGGGTCGTCAAATACGACATAAGGAACCATAGTAACCGCCCCGCCATCATCGTTTCTCATTTTTTGCATTTTTCGCCCATAAAACTAGAATTACGCCTGATTCCCATATTTTCGTGTGCTATACCCACGCCTTCCAAGTGGTCCGGGGAGCCGCGGACCCCGATCGCCTAAAAATTTTCCGGACTATCAAATACGACCTAACGTACCATAGTCACCGCCACACCATGATCGTTCCAAATGCTTTGCATTTTTCGGCCAAAAAACTAGAACTCTGCGCGATTTGCATATTTTAGTGTGCTATAGCTTACGCCTTCCGAGTGGTCCCGGGAGCCGTGGACCCCGATCGTCTAAAATTTTTTCGGGCCATCAAATACGACCTAAGGAACCATAGTCACCACCCCGCCATGATCGTTCCTCATTTATTGCATTTTTCGGCCAAAAAACTCGAATTCCGCTCGATTACCATATTTTTGTGTGCTATTGCCCACGCCTTCCAAGGAGTCCTGGGAACCCCGAACCCCGATCGCCTAAAAATTTTCCGGGCCATCAAATACGACCTAAGGAACCATAGTAACCACCCCGCCATGATCGTTCCTCATTTTTTGCGTTTTTCGGCCAAACAACTAGAATTCTGCGCGATTCCCATATTTTTGTGTGTTATAGCCCACGCCTTCCGAGTGGTCCCTGGACCTCCTGACCCCTATCGCCTAAAATTTTTCCGGACTATCAAATACGACCTAAGGAACCATAGTATCCGCCCCGCCATGATCATTTCTCAATTTTTTTTTTGGCCAAAGAACTAGAATTCCGCGCGATCCCATATTTTTGTGTGTTATAGCCCACGCCTTCGAGTGGTCCCGGGTCTCCGGACCCCTATCGCCTAAAATTTTTCCGGACTATCAAATAAGACCTAAGGAACCATAGTCACAGCCCAGCCATGATCGTTCCTTGTGTTTTCTGTTTTTCGGCCAAAAAACTAGAATTCCGCGCCATTCCCATATTTTCATGTCCTATAGCCCACGCCTTCCAAGTGAACCCGGGAACTCCGGACCCCTATCGCCTAAAATTTTTCTGGACTATCAAATACGACCTTAGTACCATAGTCACCGCCCCACCATGAACGTTCCAAATGCTTTGCATTTTTCGGCCAAAAAACTAGAACTCCACGTGATTTGCATATTTTAGTGTGCTATAGCTTACGCCTTTCGAGTGATCCCGGGAGCCGTGGACCCCGATCGCCTAAAATTTTTCGGGCCATCAAATATGACCTAAGGAATCATAGTCACCGCCCCGCCATGATCGTTCCTCATTTATTGCGTTTTTCGGTCAAAAAACTAGAATTACGCTCGATTACCATATTTTTGTGTGCTATTGCCCACGCCTTCCGAGTGGGCCGGGCCGCCGGTCTCGGATCGCCTAAAAACTTTTTGGGCTATCAATTAAGACCTAAGAAACCACAGTCACCTTCTCGCCATGATCGTTCCTCATTTTTTGCATTTTTTGGCCAAAAAACTAGAATTTTGCCCGATTCCCATATTTTGTGTGCTATCGCCCACGCCTTCCGAGTGGGTCGGGCCACCCAGAGCCGGATCGCCTAAAAGTTTTCCAGACTATCAAATACGACCTAAGGAACCATAGTCACCACCCCGCCATGATCGTTCCTAGTCTTTTGCGTTTTTCAGCAAAAAACTAGAATTTCGCGCGATTTCCATATTTTTGTGTGCTTTAGCCCACGCCTTCCAAGGGGTCCCGGGAACCCCGAACCCCGATCGCCTTAAAATTTTCCGGGACATCGAATACGACCTAAGTAACCATAGTAACCACCCCGCCATAATCATTCCTCATTTTTTGCGTTTTTCGGCCAAACAGATAGAATTCCGCGCGATTCCCATATTTTTGTGTGTTATAGCCCACGCCTTCCGAGTGGTCCCGGGACCTCCTGACCCCTATCGCCTAAAATTTTTCCGGACTATCAAATACGACCTAAGGAACCATAGTATCCGCCCTGCCATGATCGTTCCTCATTTTTTGCGTTTTTCGGCCAAACAACTAGAATTCCGCGCGATTCCCATATTTTTATGTGTTATAGCCCACGCCTTCCGAGTAGTCCCGGGACCTCCGGACCCCTATCTCCTAATATTTTTCCGGACTATCAAATAAGACCTAAGGAACCATAGTCACCGCCCTGCCATGATCGTTTCTCATTTTTTGCGTTTTTCGGCCAAACAACTAGAATTCCGCGCGATTCCCATATTTTTGTATGTTATAGCCCACGCCTTCCGAGTGGTCCCGGGACCTCCGGACCCCTATCGCCTAATATTTTTCCGGACTATCAAATAAGACCAAATGAACCATAGTCACCGCCCTGTCAAGATCTTTCCACATTTTTTGCATGTTACTGAAAAAGACCAAGAATTTCGCCCGATTCCCATATTTTCGTGTGCTATACCCACGCATTCTGAGTGGTCCCAAGAGCCGCGGACCCCGATCGCCTAAAATTTTTCGGGCAATAAAATACGACTTAAGGAACCATAGTATCCGCCCCGCCATGATCGTTCCTTATTTTTTGCATTTTTCGGCCAAACAACGAGAATACCGCGCGATTCCCATATTTTTGTGTGTTATAGCCCACACCTTCCAAGTGGTCCCGGGACCTCCGGACCCCTATCGCCTAAAATTTTTCCGGACAATCAAATACGACCTAAGGAACCATAGTATCCGTCCCGCCATGATCGTTCCTCATTTTTTGTGTTTTTCGGCAAAAGAACTAGAATTCCGCGCGATCCCATTTTTTTGTGTGTTATAACCCACGCCTTCGAGTGGTCCCGGGTCTCCTGACCCCTATCGCCTAAAAATTTTCCGGACTATCAAATAAGACCTAAGGAACCATAGTCACAGCCCACCCATGATCGTTCCTAGTTTTTTCTGTTTTTCGGCCAAAAAACTAGAATTCCGCGCGATTCACATATTTTCGAGTCCAATAGCCCACGCCTTCCAAGTGAACCCGGGAACTCCGGACCCCTATCGCCTAAAATTTTTCCGGACTATCAAATAAGACCTAAGGAACAAAGTCACCTTCCCGCCATGATCGTTTCTCATTTTTTGCATTTTTCGGCCAAACAACTAGAATTCCGCCCGATTCCCATATTTTTTTGTGCTATACCCACGCCTTACAAGTGGTCCCGGGTCTCCGGACCACTATCGCCTAAAATTTTTCCGGACTATCAAATAAAACCTAAGGAACCATAGTCACCACCCAGCCATGATCGTTCCTTAGTTTTTGCGTTTTTCGGCCAAACAACTAGAAATTCGCGCGATTCCCATATTTTTGTGTGTTATAGCCCACACCTTCCGAGTGGTCCCGGGACCTCAGGACCCCTTTCGCCTAAAATTTTTCCGGACTATCTAATACGACCTAAGGTACCATAGTCACCGCCCCACCATGATCGTTCCAAATGCTTTGCATTTTTCGGCCAAAAAAGTAGAACTCCGCGCGATTTGCATATTTTAGTGTGTTATAGCCCACGCCTTCGAGTGGTCCCGGGTCTCCGGACCCCTATCGCCTAAAATTTTTCCGGACTATCAAATAAGACCTAAGGAACCATAGTCACAGCCCAGCCATGATCGTTCCTTGTGTTTTCTGTTTTTCGGTCAAAAAACTAGAATTCCGCGCCATTCCCATATTTTTATGTCCTATAGCCCACGCCTTCCAAGTGAACCCGGGAACTCCGGACCCCTATCGCCTAAAATTTTTCTGGACTATCAAATACGACCTTAGTACCATAGTCACCGCCCCACCATGAACGTTCCAAATGCTTTGCATTTTTCGGCCAAAAAACTAGAACTCCACGCGATTTGCATATTTTAGTGTGCTATAGCTTACGCCTTTCGAGTGATCCCGGGAGCCGTGGACCCCGATCGCCTAAAATTTTTCGGGCCATCAAATATGACCTAAGGAATCATAGTCACCGCCCCGCCATGATCGTTCCTCATTTATTGCGTTTTTCGGTCAAAAAACTAGAATTACGCTCGATTACCATATTTTTGTGTGCTATTGCCCACGCCTTCCGAGTGGGCCGGGCCGCCGGTCTCGGATCGCCTAAAAAAATTTTGGGCTATCAATTAAGACCTAAGAAACCACAGTCACCTTCTCGCCATGATCGTTCCTCATTTTTTGCATTTTTTGGCCAAAAAACTAGAATTTTGCCCGATTCCCATATTTTGTGTGCTATCGCCCACGCCTTCCGAGTGGGTCGGGCCACCCGGAGCCGGATCGCCTAAAAATTTTCCAGACTATCAAATACGACCTAAGGAACCATAGTCACCACCCCGCCATGATCGTTCCTAGTCTTTTGCGTTTTTCAGCAAAAAACTAGAATTTCGCGCGATTTCCATATTTTTGTGTGCTTTAGCCCACGCCTTCCAAGGGGTCCCGGGAACCCCGAACCCCGATCGCCTTAAAATTTTCCGGGACATCGAATACGACCTAAGTAACCATAGTAACCACCCCGCCATAATCATTCCTCATTTTTTGCGTTTTTCGGCCAAACAGATAGAATTCCGCGCGATTCCCATATTTTTGTGTGTTATAGCCCACGCCTTCCGAGTGGTCCCGGGACCTCCTGACCCCTATCGCCTAAAATTTTTCCGGACTATCAAATATGACCTAAGGAACCATAGTATCCGCCCCGCCATGATCATTCCTCATTTTTTGCGTTTTTCGGCCAAACAACTAGAATTCCGCGCGATTCCCATATTTTTATGTGTTATAGCCCACGCCTTCCGAGTAGTCCCGGGACCTCCGGACCCCTATCTCCTAATATTTTTCCGGACTATCAAATAAGACCTAAGGAACCATAGTCACCGCCCTGCCATGATCGTTTCTCATTTTTTGCGTTTTTCGGCCAAACAACTAGAATTCCGCGCGATTCCCATATTTTTGTATGTTATAGCCCACGCCTTCCGAGTGGTCCCGGGACCTCCGGACCCCTATCGCCTAATATTTTTCCGGACTATCAAATAAGACCAAATGAACCATAGTCACCGCCCTGTCAAGATCTTTCCACATTTTTTGCATGTTACTGAAAAAGACCAAGAATTTCGCCCGATTCCCATATTTTCGTGTGCTATATACCCACGCATTCTGAGTGGTCCGAAGAGCCGCGGACCCCGATCGCCTAAAATTTTTTCGGGCAATAAAATACGACTTAAGGAACCATAGTATCCGCCCCGCCATGATCGTTCCTTATTTTTTGCATTTTTCGGCCAAACAACGAGAATACCGCGCGATTCCCATATTTTTGTGTGTTATAGCCCACACCTTCCAAGTGGTCCCGGGACCTCCGGACCCCTATCGCCTAAAATTTTTCCGGACAATCAAATACGACCTAAGGAACCATAGTATCCGTCCCGCCATGATCGTTCCTCATTTTTTGTGTTTTTCGGCAAAAGAACTAGAATTCCGCGCGATCCCATTTTTTTGTGTGTTATAACCCACGCCTTCGAGTGGTCCCGGGTCTCCTGACCCCTATCGCCTAAAAATTTTCCGGACTATCAAATAAGACCTAAGGAACCATAGTCACCGCCCACCCATGATCGTTCCTAGTTTTTTCTGTTTTTCGGCCAAAAAACTAGAATTCCGCGCGATTCACATATTTTCGAGTCCAATAGCCCACGCCTTCCAAGTGAACCCGGGAACTCCGGACCCCTATCGCCTAAAATTTTTCCGGACTATCAAATAAGACCTAAGGAACCATAGTCACCTTCCCGCCATGATCGTTTCTCATTTTTTGCATTTTTCGGCCAAACAACTAGAATTCCGCCCGATTCCCATATTTTTTTGTGCTATACCCACGCCTTACAAGTGGTCCCGGGTCTCCGGACCACTATCGCCTAAAATTTTTCCGGACTATCAAATAAAACCTAAGGAACCATAGTCACCACCCAGCCATGATCGTTCCTTAGTTTTTGCGTTTTTCGGCCAAACAACTAGAATTTCGCGCGATTCCCATATTTTTGTGTGTTATAGCCCACACCTTCCGAGTGGTCCCGGGACCTCAGGACCCCTTTCGCCTAAAATTTTTCCGGACTATCTAATACGACCTAAGGTACCATAGTCACCGCCCCACCATGATCGTTCCAAATGCTTTGCATTTTTCGGCCAAAAAAGTAGAACTCCGCGCGATTTGCATATTTTAGTGTGCTATAACTTACGCTTTCTGAGTGGTCCCGGGATCCGTGGACCCCGATCGCCTAAAATTTTCCGGGCCATCAAATATGAACTAAGGAACCATAGTCACCGCGCTGCCATGATCGTTCCTCATTTATTGCGTTTTTCGGCCAAAAAACTAGAATTTTGCCCGATTCCCATATTTTTGTGCGCTATCGCCCACGCCTTCCGAGTGGGTCGGGCCCCCCGGAGCCGGATGGCCTAAAAATTTTCCAGACTATCAAATACGACCTAAGGAACCATAGTCACCACCCCGCCATGATCGTTCCTAGTCTTTTGCAATTTTCAGCCAAAAAACTAGAATTTCGGGCGATTTCCATATTTTCGTGTGCTAAAGCCCACCCCTTCCAAGGGGTCCTGGGAACCCCGAACCCCGAACCCCAATTGCCTAAAAATTTTCCGGGCCATCAAATACGACCTAAGGAACAATAGTAACCACCCCGCCATGATCGTTCCTCAATTTTTGCGTTTTTCGGCCAATCAGGTAGAATTCCGCGCGATTCCCATATTTTTGTGTGTTATAGCCCACGCCTTCCGAGTGGTCCCGGGACCTCCTGACCCCTATCGCCTAAAATTTTTCCGGACTATCATATATGACCTAAGGAACCATAGTATCCGCCCCGCCATGATCGTTCCTTATTTTTTGCGTTTTTCGGCCAAACAACTAGAATTCCGCGCGATTCCCATATTTTTGTGTGTTTTAGCCCACGCCTTCCGAGTAATCCCGGGACCTCCGGACCCCTATCGCCTAATATTTTTCCGGACTATCAAATAAGACCTAAGGAACCATAGTCACCGCCCCGCCATGATCGTTCCTCATTTTTTGCGTTTTTCGGCCAAACAACTAGAATTCCGCACGATTCCCATATTTTTGTGTGTTATAGCCCACGCCTTCCGAGTGGTCCCGAAACCTCCGGACCCCCATCGCCTAATATTTTTCTGGACAATCAAATAAGACCTAAGGAACCATAGTAACCGCCCCGCCATCATCGTTTCTCATTTTTTGCATTTTTCGGCCAAAAAACTAGAATTACGCCCGATTCCCATATTTTCGTGTGCTATACCCACGCCTTCCAAGTGGTCCGGGGAGCCGCGGACCCCGATCGCCTAAAATTTTTCCGGACTATCAAATACGACCTAAGGTACCATAGTCACCGCCCCACCATGATCGTTCCAAATGCTTTGCATTTTTCGGCCAAAAAACTAGAACTCCGCGCGATTTGCATATTTTAGTGTGCTATAGCTTACGCCTTCCGAGTGGTCCCGGGAGCCGTGGACCCCGATCGCCTAAAATTTTCCGGGCCATCAAATACGACCTAAGGAACCATAGTCACCGCCCCGCCATGATCGTTCCTCATTTATTGCGTTTTTCGGCCAAAAAACTAGAATTCCGCTCGATTACCATATTTTTGTGTGCTATTGCCCACGCCTTCCGAGTGGGCCGGGCCGCCGGACTCGGATCGCCTAAAAAATTTTCGGGCCATCAATTAGGACCTAAGGAACCATAGTCACCACCTCGCCATGA
Source organism: Nicotiana tomentosiformis (assembly GCF_000390325.3). Taxonomy (NCBI): domain Eukaryota; kingdom Viridiplantae; phylum Streptophyta; class Magnoliopsida; order Solanales; family Solanaceae; genus Nicotiana; species Nicotiana tomentosiformis. The sequence goes on from NW_027174631.1 coordinate 218,333, forward strand.
TCGTTCCTCATCTTTTGCATTTTTTGGCCAAAAACTAGTATTCTGCCCGATTCCCATATTTTTGTGTGCTATCGCCCACGCCTTCCGAGTGGGTCAGGCCCCCCGTAGCCGGATCGCCTAAAAATTTTCCGGACTATCAAATACGACCTAAGGAACCATAGTCACCGCCCCGCCATGATCGTTCCTAGTCTTTTGCGTTTTTCAACCAAAAAATTAGAATTCCGCGCGATTTCCATATTTTCGTGTTCTTTAGCCCCGCCTTCCAAGGGGTCCCGGGAACCCCGAACCCCGATCGCCAAAAAAGTTTTCGGACCATCAAATACGACCTAAGGAACCATAGTAACCACCCCGCCATTATCGTTCCTCATTTTTTGCATTTTTCGGCCAAACAACTAGAATTCCGCGCGATTCCCATATTTTTGTGTGTTATTGCCCACGCCTTCCGAGTGGTCCCGGGACCTCCTGACCCCTATCGCCTAAAATTTTTCCGGACTATCAAATACGACCTAAGGAACCATAGTATCCGCCCCGCCATGATCGTTTCTCATTTTTTGCGTTTTTCGGCCAAACAACTAGAATTTCGCCCGATTCCCATATTTTCATGTGCTATACCCACGCCTTACAAGTGGTCCCGGGTCTCAGGACCCCTATCGCCAAAAACTTTTCCGGACTATCAAATAAGACCTAAGGAACCATAGTCACCGCCCAGCCATGATCGTTCCTTATTTTTTGCATTTTTCGGCCAAACAACTAGAATTACGCTCGATTCCCATATTTTTATGTGTTATAGCCCACGCCTTCCGAGTGGTCACGGGACCTCCTGACCCCTATCGCCTAAAATTTTTCCGGACTATCAAATACGACCTAAGGAACCATAGTATCCGCCCCGCCATGATCGTTTCTCATTTTTTGCGTTTTTCGGCCAAACAACTAGAATTCCGCGCGATTCCCATATTTTTGTGTGTTATAGCCCACGCCTTTCGAGTGGTCCCAGGACCTCCGGACCCCTATCGCCTAATATTTTTCCGGACTATCAAATAAGACCAAAGGAACCATAGTCACCGCCCTGTCAAGATCTTTCCACATTTTTTGCGTTTTTCGGCCAAACAACTAGAATTCCGCGCGATTCCTATATTTTCGTGTATTATAGCCCACACCTTCCGAGTGGTCCCGGGACATCAGGACCCCTATCGCCTAAAATTTTTCCGGATTATCAAATATGACCTAAGGAACCATAGTCACCGCCCAGCCATGATCATTCCTCATTTGTTGCGTTTTTCGGCCAAAAAACTAGAATTCCGCCCGATTACCATATTTTTGTGTGCTTAGCCCACGCCTTCCGAGTGGGCCGGGCCGCCAGACTCGGATCGCCTAAAAAATTTTCGGGCCATAAATTAAGACCTTAGGAACCATAGTCACCGCCTCGCCATGATCGTTCCTCATTGTTTGCATTTTCTGGCCAAGAAACTAGAATTCCGCCCGATTCCCATATTTTTGTGTGTTATCGCCCACGCCTTCCGAGTTTGTCGGGCCCCCCGGAGCCGGATCGCCTAAAAATTTTCCGAACTATCAAATATGACCTAAGGAACTATAGTCACCGCCCCGCCCTGATCGTTCTTAGTCTTTTGTGTTTTTCAGCCAAAAAACTAGAATTTCGCACGATTTCCATATTTTCGTGTGCTTTAGCCCACGCCTTCCAAGGGGTCCCGGTAACCCCGAACCCCGATCGCCTAAAAATTTTCCGGGCCATCAAATACGACCTAAGGAACCATAGTAACCACCCCTCCATGATCGTTTCTCATTTTTTGCATTTTTCGGCCAAACAACTAGAATTCCGCGCGATTCCCATATTTTTGTGTGTTATAGCCCACGCCTTTCGAGTGGTCCCGGGACCTCCTGACCCCTATCGCCTAATATTTTTCCGGACTATCAAATAAGACCTAAGGAACCATAGTCACCGCCCCGCCATGATCGTTCCTCATTTATTGCGTTTTTCGGCCAAAAAACTAGAATTCCGCTCGATTACCATATTTTTCTGTGCTATTGCCCACGCCTTCCGAGTGGTCACGGGACCTCCTGACCCCTATAGCCTAAAATTTTTCCGGACTATCAAATACAACCTAAGGAACCATAGTATCCACCCCGCCATGATCATTCCTCATTTGTTGCGTTTTTCGGCCAAAAAACTACAATTCCGCCCGATTACAATATTTTTGTGTGCTATTGCCCACCCTTCCAAGTGGTTCCGGGACCCCCGGACCCTGATTGCCTAAAATTTTTCCGGGCCGTAAAATACGACCTAAGGAACCATAGTAACCGCCCCGCCATCATCATTTCTCATTTTTTGGCCAAAAAACTAGAATTACGCCCGATTCCCATATTTTCGTGTGCTATACCCCCGCCTTCCATGTGGTCCGGGGAGCCGCTGACCTCGATCGCCTAAAGATTTTCCGGACTATCAAATACGACCTAAGGTACCATAGTCACCGCCCCACCATGATCATTCCAAATGCTTTGCATTTTTTGGCCAAAAAATTAGAACTCCGCGCGATTTGCATATTTTAGTGTGCTATAGCTTACGCCTTCCGAGTGGTCCCGGGAACCATGGACCCCGATCGCCTAAAATTTTCCGGGCCATCAAATACGACCTAAGGCACCATAGTCACCGCCCCGCCATGGTCGTTCCTCATTTATTCCATTTTTCGGCCAAAAAACTAGAATTCTGCTCGATTACCATATTTTTGTGTGCTATTGCCCATGCCTTCCGAGTGGGCCGGGCCGCCGGACTCAGATCGCCTAAAAACTTTTCGGTCCATCAATTAGGACCTAAGGAACCATAGTCACCGCCTCGCCATGATCGTTCCTCATTTTTTGCATTTTTTGGCCAAAAAAATAGAATTCCGCTCGATTACCATATTTTTGTGTGCTATTGCCCACGCCTTCCGAGTGGGCCGGGCCGCCGGACTCGGATCGCCTAAAAAATATTCGGGCCATCAATTTGGACCAAAGGAACCATAGTCACCACCTCGCCATGATCATTCCTCATATTTTACATTTTTTGGCCAAAAAACAAGAATTCCGCCCGATTCCCATATTTTTGTGTGCTATCGCCCACGCCTTCCGAGTGGGTCGGGCCCCCCGGAGCCGGATCGCCTAAAAAATTTTCGGACTATCAAATACGACCTAAGGAACCATAGTCACCGCCCCGCCATGACCGTTCCTAGTCTTTTGCATTTTTCAGCCAAAAAACTAGAATTCCGCGCGGTTTCCATATTTTCGTGTGCTTTAGCCCACGCCTTCCAAGGGGTCCCGGGAACCCCGAGCCCCGATCGCCTAAAAATTTTTCGGGCCATCAAATACCACCTAAGGAACCATAGTAACCACCCCGCCATGAGCGTTCCTCATTTTTTGCATTTTTCGGCCAAACAACTAGAATTCCGCACGATCCCATATATTTGTGTGTTATAACCCACGCCTTCCGAGTGGTCCCGGGTCTCAGGACCCCTATCACCTAAAATTTTTCCGGACTATCAAATAAGACCTAAGGAACCATAGTCACCGCCCAGCCAGGATCGTTCCTAGTTTTTTTCGTTTTTCGGCCAAAAAACTAGAATTCCGCGCGATTCCCATATTTTCGTGTCCTATAGCCCACGCCTTCCAAGTGAACCCGGGAACTCCGGACCCCTATCGCCTAAAAATTTTTCGGACTATCAAATACGACCTAAGGAACCATAGTCACCGCCCAGCCATGATCATTCCTTATTTGTTGCATTTTTCGGCAAAAAAACTACAATTCCGCCCGATTACAATATTTTTGTGTGCTATTGCCCACCCTTCCAAGTGGTTCCGGGACCCCCGGACCCCGATCGCCTAAAATATTTCTGGGCCGCAAATACGACCTAAGGAACCATAGTAATAGCCCCGCCATCATCGTTTCTCATTTTTTGCATTTTTCGGCCAAAAAACTAGAATTACGCCCGATTCCCATATTTTCGTGTGCTATACCCACGCCTTCCAAGTGGTCCGGGGAGCCGCGGACCCCGATCGCCTAAAATTTTTCCGGACTATCAAATACGACCTAAGGTACCATAGTCACCGCCCCACCATGATCGTTCCAAATGCTTTGCATTTTTCGGCCAAAAAACTAGAACTCCGCGCGATTTGCATATTTTAGTGTGCTATAGCTTACGCCTTCCGAGTGGTCCCGGGAGCCGTGGACCCCGATCGCCTAAAATTTTCCGGGCCATCAAATACGACCTAAGGAACCATAGTCACCGCCCCGCCATGATCGTTCCTCATTTATTGCATTTTTCGGCCAAAAAACTAGAATTTCGCTCGATTACCATATTTTTGTGTGCTATTACCCTACGCCTTCCGAGTGGTCTCGGGAGCCGTGGACCCCGATCGCCTAAAATTTTCCGGGCCATAAAATAAGACCTATGGAACCATAGTCACCGCCCCGCCATGATCATTCCTCATTTATGCGTTTTTCGGCCAAAAAACTAGAATTCCGCTCGATTACCATATTTTCGTGTGCTATACCCACGCCTTCCGAGTGGGCCGGGCCGCCGGACTCAGATCGCCTAAAAACTTTTCGGGCCATCAATTAGGACCTAAGGAACCATAGTCACCGCCTCGCCATGATCGTTCCTCATTTTTGGCATTTCTTGGCCAAAGAACTAGAATTCCGCCCGATCCCATATTTTTGTGTGCTATCGCCCACGCCTTCCGAGTGGGTCGGCCCCCCCGGAGCCGGATTGCCTAAAATTTTTCCTGACTATCAAATACGACCTAAGGAACCATAGTCACCGCCCCGCCATGATCGTTCCTAGTCTTTTGCGTTTTTCAGCCAAAAACTAGAATTCCGCGCGATTTCCATATTTTCGTGTGCTTTAGCCCACGCCTTCCAAGGGTTCCCGGGAACCATGAACCCCGATCGCCTAAAAAATTTACGGGCCATCAAATATGACCTAAGGAACCATAGTAACCACCCCGCCATGATCGTTCCTCATTTTATGCATTTTTCGGCTGAACAACTAGAATTCCGCGCGATCCCATATTTTTGTGTGTTATAGCCCACGCCTTCCGAGTGGTCCCGGGTCTCCGGACCCCTATCGCCTAAAATTTTTTCGGACTATCAAATAAGACCTAAGGAACCATAGTCACCGCCCAGCCATGATCGTTCCTAGTTTTTCCATTTTTCGGCCAAAAAACTAGAATTCCGCGCGATTCCCATATTTTCGTGTCCTACAGCCCACGCCTTCCAAGTGAACCCGGGAACTCCGGACCCCGATCGTCTAAAATGTTCCGGGCCATCAAATACGACCTAAGGAACCATAGTCACCGCCCCACCATGATTGTTCCTCATTTATTGCATTTTTCAGCCAAAAAACTAGAATTCCGCTCGATTACCATATTTTTGTGTGCTATTGCCCACGCCTTCCGAGTGGGCCAGGCCGCCGGACTCGAATCGTCTAAAAAATTTTCGGGCCATCAATTAGGACCTAAGGAACCATAGTCACCGCCTCGCCATGATCGTTCCTCATTTTTTGCATTTCTTGGCCAAAAAACTATAATTCCGCTCGATTCCCATATTTTTGTGTGCTATCGCCCACGCCTTCCGAGTGGGTCGGGCCCCCGGAGCCAGATCGCCTAAAAATTTTCTGGACTAATCAAATACGACCTAAGGAACCATAGTCACTGCCCCGCCATGATCGTTCCTTGTCTTTTGCGTTTTTCAGCCAAAAAACTAGAATTCCGTGCTATTTCCATATTTTCGTGTGCTTTAGCCCACGCCTTCCAAGGGGTCCCGGGAACCCCGAACCCCGATCGCCTAAAATTTTTTCGGGCCGTCAAATAAGACCTAAGGAACCATAGTAACAGCCCCGGCATCATCGTTTCTCATTTTTTGCATTTTTCGGCCAAAAAACTAGAATTACGCCCGATTCCCATATTTTCGTGTGCTATACCCACGCCTTCCAAGTGGTCCGGGGAGCCGCGAATCCCGATCGCCTAAAAAATTTACGGACTATCAAATACGACCTAAGGAACCATAGTATCCGCCCCGCCATCATCGTTTCTCATATTTTGCATTTTTCGGCCAAAAAACTAGAATTACACCCGATTCCCATATTTTCGTGTGCTATACCCACGCCTTCCAAGTGGTCCGGGGAGCCGCGGACCCCGATCGCCTTAAAATTTTCCGGTCTATCAAATAAGACCTAAGGTACCATAGTCACCGCCCCAACATGATCGTTCCAAATGCTTTACATTTTTTGGCCAAAAAACTAGAACTCCGCGCCATTTGCATATTATAGTGTGCTATAGCTTACGCCTACCGAGTGGTCCCGGAAGCCGTGGACCCCGATCGCCTAAAATTTTCCGGGCCATCAAATATGACCTAAGGAACCATAGTCACCGCCCCGCCATGATCGTTCCTCATTTATTGTGTTTTTCAGCCAAAAAACTAGAATTCTGCTCGATTACCATATTTTTGTGTACTATTGCCCACGCCTTCCGAGTGGGCCGGGCCGCCGGACTCGGATCGCCTAAAAAATTTTTGGGCCATCAATTAGGACCTAAGGAACCATAGTCACCGCCTTGCCATGATCGTTCCTCATTTTTTGCATTTCTTGGGCAAAAAACTAGAATTCCGCCCGATTCCCATATTTTTGTGTGCTATCGCCCACGCCTTCCGAGTGGGTCGAGCCCCCCGGAGCCGGATCGCATAAAAATTTTCCGGACTATCAAATACGACCTAAGGAACCATAGTCACCGCCCCGCCATGATCGTTCCTAGTCTTTTGCATTTTTCAGCCAAAAAACTAGAATTTCGCGCGATTTCCATATTTTCGTGTGCTTTAGCCCACGCCTTCCAAGGGGTCCCGGGAACCCCGAACCCCGATCGCCTAAAAGTTTCCGGGCCATCAAATATGACCTAAGGAACCATAGTCACCGCCCCACCATGATCGTTCCAAATGCTTTGCATTTTTCGGCTAAAAAACTAGAACTCCGCGCGATTTGCATATTTTAGTGTGCTATAGCTTACGCCTTCCGAGTGGTCCCGGGAGCCGTGGACCCCAATCGCCTAAAATTTTCCGGGCCATCAAATATGACCTAAGGAACCATAGTCACCGCCCCGCCATGATCGTTCCTCATTTATTGCGGTTTTCGGCCAAAAAACTAGAATTCCGCTCGATTACCATATTTTTGTGTGCTATAGCTTACACCTTCCGAGTGGTCCCGGGAGCCGTGGACCCCGATCGCCTAAAATTTTCCGGGCCATCAAATATGACCTAAGGAACCATAGTCACTGCCGCGCCATGATCGTTCCTCATTTATTGCGTTTTTCAGCCAAAAAACTAGAATTCAGCTCGATTACCATATTTTTGTGTGTTATTGCCCACGCCTTCCGAGTGGGCCGGGCCGCCGGACTCGGATCGCCTAAAAAAATTTCGGGCCTTCAATTAGGACCTAAGGAACCATAGTCACCGCCCCGCCATGATCGTTCCTAGTCTTTTGCGTTTTTCAGACAAAAAAATAGAATTCCGCGCGATTTTCATATTTTCGTGTGCTTTAGCCCACGCCTTCCAAGGGGTCCCGGGAACCCCGAACCCCGATCGCCTAAAAATTTTACGGGCCATCAAATACGACCTAAGGAACCATAGTAACCACCCCGCCATGATCGTTCCTCATTTTTTGCGTTTTTCGGCCAAACAACTAGAATTCCGCGCGATCCCATATTTTTGTGTGTTATAGCCCACGCCTTCCGAGTGGTCCCGGGTCTCCGGACCCCTATCGCCTAAAATTTTTCAGGACTATCAAATAATACCTAAGGAATCATAGTCACCGCCCAGCCATGATCGTTCTTAGTTTTTCGGTTTTTCGGCCAAAAAACTAGAATTTCGCGCGATTTCCATATTTTCGTGTCCTATAGCCCACGCCTTCCAAGTGAACCCGGGAACTCCGGACCCCGATCGCCTAAAATTTTCTGGACCATCAAATACGACCTAAGGAACCATAGTCACCGCCCCGCCATGATCGTTCCTCATTTTTTGCGTATTTTAGCCAAAAAACTAGAATTCCGCTCGATTATCATTTTTTTTGTGTGCTATTGCCCACGCCTTCCGAGTGGGCCGGGCCGCCGGACTCGGATCGCCTAAAAACTTTTCGGGCCATCAATTAGGACCTAGGGAACCATAGTCACCGCCTCGCCATGATCGTTCCTCATTTTTTGCATTTCTTGGCCAAAAAACTAGAATTCCGCCCGATTCCCATATTTTTGTGTGCTATCGCCCACGCCTTCCGAGTGGGTCGAGCCCCCCGGAGCCGGATCGCATAAAAATTTTCCGGACTATCAAATACGACCTAAGGAACCATAGTCACCGCCCCGCCATGATCGTTCCTAGTCTTTTGCATTTTTCAGCCAAAAAACTAGAATTTCGCGCGATTTCCATATTTTCGTGTGCTTTAGCCCACGCCTTCCAAGGGGTCCCGGGAACCCCGAACCCCGATCGCCTAAAAGTTTCCGGGCCATCAAATATGACCTAAGGAACCATAGTCACCGCCCCACCATGATCGTTCCAAATGCTTTGCATTTTTCGGCTAAAAAACTAGAACTCCGCGCGATTTGCATATTTTAGTGTGCTATAGCTTACGCCTTCCGAGTGGTCCCGGGAGCCGTGGACCCCAATCGCCTAAAACTTTCCGGGCCATCAAATATGACCTAAGGAACCATAGTCACCGCCCCGCCATGATCGTTCCTCATTTATTGCGGTTTTCGGCCAAAAAACTAGAATTCCGCTCGATTACCATATTTTTGTGTGCTATAGCTTACACCTTCCGAGTGGTCCCGGGAGCCGTGGACCCCGATCGCCTAAAATTTTCCGGGCCATCAAATATGACCTAAGGAACCATAGTCACTGCCGCGCCATGATCGTTCCTCATTTATTGCGTTTTTCAGCCAAAAAACTAGAATTCAGCTCGATTACCATATTTTTGTGTGTTATTGCCCACGCCTTCCGAGTGGGCCGGGCCGCCGGACTCGGATCGCCTAAAAAAATTTCGGGCCTTCAATTAGGACCTAAGGAACCATAGTCACCGCCCCGCCATGATCGTTCCTAGTCTTTTGCGTTTTTCAGACAAAAAAATAGAATTCCGCGCGATTTTCATATTTTCGTGTGCTTTAGCCCACGCCTTCCAAGGGGTCCCGGGAACCCCGAACCCCGATCGCCTAAAAATTTTACGGGCCATCAAATACGACCTAAGGAACCATAGTAACCACCCCGCCATGATCGTTCCTCATTTTTTGCGTTTTTCGGCCAAACAACTAGAATTCCGCGCGATCCCATATTTTTGTGTGTTATAGCCCACGCCTTCCGAGTGGTCCCGGGTCTCCGGACCCCTATCGCCTAAAATTTTTCAGGACTATCAAATAAGACCTAAGGAATCATAGTCACCGCCCAGCCATGATCGTTCTTAGTTTTTCGGTTTTTCGGCCAAAAAACTAGAATTTCGCGCGATTTCCATATTTTCGTGTCCTATAGCCCACGCCTTCCAAGTGAACCCGGGAACTCCGGACCCCGATCGCCTAAAATTTTCTGGACCATCAAATACGACCTAAGGAACCATAGTCACCGCCCCGCCATGATCGTTCCTCATTTTTTGCGTATTTTAGCCAAAAAACTAGAATTCCGCTCGATTATCATTTTTTTTGTGTGCTATTGCCCACGCCTTCCGAGTGGGCCGGGCCGCCGGACTCGGATCGCCTAAAAATTTTCGGGCCATCAATTAGGACCTAAGGAACCATAGTCACCGCCTCGCCATGATCGTTCCTCATTTTTTGCATTTCTTGGCCAAAAAACTAGAATTCCGCCGGATTCCCATATTTTTGTGTGCTATCGCCCACGCCTTTCGAGTGGGTCGGGCACCTCGGAGCCGGATCACCTAAAAATTTTTCGGACTATCAAATACGACCTAAGGAACCATAGTCACCGCCCCGCCATGATCGTTCCTAGTCTTTTGCGTTTTTCAGACAAAACAATAGAATTCCGCGCGATTTCCATATTTTCGTGTGCTTTAGCCCACGCCTTCCAAGGGGTCCCGGGAACCCCGAACCCCGATCGCCTAAAAATTTTACGGGCCATCAAATATGACCTAAGGAACCGTAGTAACCACCCCGCCATGATCATTCCTCATTTTTTGCGTTTTTCGGCCAAACAACTAGAATTCCGCGCGATCCCATATTTTTATGTGTTATAGCCCACGCCTTCCGAGTGGTCCCGGGTCTCCGGACCCCTATCGCCTAAAATTTTTCAGGACTATCAAATAAGACCTAAGGAACCATAGTCACCGCCCAGCCATGATCGTTCTTAGTTTTTCCGTTTTTCGGCCAAAAAACTAGAATTTCGCGCGATTTCCATATTTTCGTGTCCTATAGCCCACGCCTTCCAAGTGAACCCGGGAACTCCGGACCCCGATCGCCTAAAATTTTCTGGACCATCAAATACGACCTAAGGAACCATAGTCACCGCCCCGCCATGATCGTTCCTCATTTTTTGCGTATTTCAGCCAAAAAACTAGAATTCCGCTTGATTACCATATTTTTGTGTGCTATCGCCCACGCCTTCCGAGCGGGTCGGGCCCCCCGGAGACGGATCGCCTAAAAAATTTTCAGACTATCAAATACGACCTAAGGAACCATAGTCACCGCCCCGCCATGATCGTTCCTAGTCTTTTGCGATTATCAGCCAAAAAACTAGAATTCCGCGCGATTTCCATATTTTCGGGTGCTTTAGCCCACGCCTTCCAAGGGGTCCCGGGAACCCCGAACCCCGAACCCCGAACCCCGATCGCCTAAAAATTTTCCGGGCCATCAAATACGATTTAAGGAACCATAGTAACCACCCTGCCATGATCGTTCCTCATTTTTTGCGTTTTTCGTCCAAACAACTAGAATTCCGCGCGATCCCATATTTTTGTGTGTTATAGCCTACGGCTTCCGAGTGGTCCCGGGTCTCCAGACCCCTATCGCCTAAAATTTTTCCGGACTATCAAATAAGACCTAAGGAACCATAGTCACCGCCTAGCCATGATCGTTCCTAGTTTTTCCGTTTTTCGGCCAAAAAACTAGAATTTCGCACGATTCCCATATTTTCGTGTCCTATAGCCCACGCCTTCCAAGTGAACCCGGGAACTCCGGACCTCGATCGCTTAAAATTTTCCGGGCCATCAAATAGGACCTAAGGAACCATGGTCACCGTCCCACCATGATCGTTCCAAATGCTTTGCATTTTTCGGCCAAAAAACTAGAACTCCGCGCGATTTGCATATTTTAGTGTGCTATAGCTTACGCCTTCCGAGTGGTCCCGGGAGCCGTGGACTCCGATCGCCTAAAATTTTTTGGGCCATCAAATACAACCTAAGGAACCATAGTCACCGCCCCGCCATGATCGTTCCTCATTTATTGCGTTTTTCAGCCAAAAAACTAGAATTTCGCTCGATTACCATATTTTTGTGTGTTATTGCCCACGCCTTCCGAGTGGGCCGGGCCGCCGGACTCGGATTGCCTAAAAAATTTTCGGGCCTTCAATTAGGACCTAAGGAACCACAGTCACCGCCTCGCCATGATCGTTCCTCATTTTTTGCATTTCTTGGCCAAAAAACTAGAATTCCGCCCGATTCCCATATTTTTGTGTGTTATCGCCCACGCCTTCCGAGTGGGTCGGGCCCCCCGGAGCCGGATCGCCTAAAAATTTTTAGGACTATCAAATACGACCTAAGGAACCATAGTCACCGCCCCGCCATGATCGTTTCTAGTCTTTTACGTTTTTCAGCCAAAAAACTAGAATTCCGCGTGATTTCCATATTTTCGTGTGCTTTAGCCCACGCCTTCCAAGGGCTCCCGGGAATCCCGAACCCCGATCGCCTAAAAAATTTCTGGGCCATCAAATACGACCTAAGGAACCATAGTAACCACCCCGCCATGATCGTTCCTCATTTTTTGCATTTTTCGGCCAAACAACTAGAATTCCGCGCGATCCCTTATTTTTGTGTGTTATAGCCCACGCCCTCCGAGTTGTCCCGGGTCTCCGGACTCCTATCGCCTAAAATTTTTCCGGACTATCAAATAAGACCTAAGGAACCGTAGTCACTGCCCAGCCATGTTCGTTACTAGTTTTTCCATTTTTCGGCCAAAAAACTAGAATTCCGCGCGATTTCCATATTTTTGTGTCCTATAGCCCACGCCTTCCAAGTGAACCCGGGAACTCCGGACCCCGATCACCTAAAATTTTCTGGGCCATCAAATACGACCTAAGGAACCATATTCACCGCCCCGCCATGATCGTTCCTCATTTATTGCGTTTTTCAGCCAAAAAACTAGAATTCCGCTCGATTACCATATTTTCGTGTGCTATTGCCCACGCCTTCCGAGTGGGCCGGGCCGCCTGAATCGGATCGCCTAAAAAGTTTTCGGGCCATCAATTAGGACCTAGGGAACCATAGTCACCGCCTCGCCATGATCGTTCCTCATTTTTTGCATTTCTTGGCCAAAAAACTAGAATTCCGCCCGATTCCCATATTTTTGTGTGCTATCGCCCACGCCTTCCGAGTGGGTCGAGCCCCCCGGAGCCGGATCGCATAAAAATTTTCCGGACTATCAAATACGACCTAAGGAACCATAGTCACCGCCCCGCCATGATCGTTCCTAGTCTTTTGCATTTTTCAGCCAAAAAACTAGAATTTCGCGCGATTTCCATATTTTCGTGTGCTTTAGCCCACGCCTTCCAAGGGGTCCCGGGAACCCCGAACCCCGATCGCCTAAAAAGTTTCCGGGCCATCAAATATGACCTAAGGAACCATAGTCACCGCCCCACCATGATCGTTCCAAATGCTTTGCATTTTTCGGCTAAAAAACTAGAACTCCGCGCGATTTGCATATTTTAGTGTGCTATAGCTTACGCCTTCCGAGTGGTCCCGGGAGCCGTGGACCCCAATCGCCTAAAATTTTTCGGGCCATCAAATATGACCTAAGGAACCATAGTCACCGCCCCGCCATGATCGTTCCTCATTTATTGCGGTTTTCGGCCAAAAAACTAGAATTCCGCTCGATTACCATATTTTTGTGTGCTATAGCTTACACCTTCCGAGTGGTCCCGGGAGCCGTGGACCCCGATCGCCTAAAATTTTCCGGGCCATCAAATATGACCTAAGGAACCATAGTCACTGCCGCGCCATGATCGTTCCTCATTTATTGCGTTTTTCAGCCAAAAAACTAGAATTCAGCTCGATTACCATATTTTTGTGTGTTATTGCCCACGCCTTCCGAGTGGGCCGGGCCGCCGGACTCGGATCGCCTAAAAAAATTTCGGGCCTTCAATTAGGACCTAAGGAACCATAGTCACCGCCCCGCCATGATCGTTCCTAGTCTTTTGCGTTTTTCAGACAAAAAAATAGAATTCCGCGCGATTTTCATATTTTCGTGTGCTTTAGCCCACGCCTTCCAAGGGGTCCCGGGAACCCCGAACCCCGATCGCCTAAAAATTTTACGGGCCATCAAATACGACCTAAGGAACCATAGTAACCACCCCGCCATGATCGTTCCTCATTTTTTGCGTTTTTCGGCCAAACAACTAGAATTCCGCGCGATCCCATATTTTTGTGTGTTATAGCCCACGCCTTCCGAGTGGTCCCGGGTCTCCGGACCCCTATCGCCTAAAATTTTTCAGGACTATCAAATAAGACCTAAGGAATCATAGTCACCGCCCAGCCATGATCGTTCTTAGTTTTTCGGTTTTTCGGCCAAAAAACTAGAATTTCGCGCGATTTCCATATTTTCGTGTCCTATAGCCCACGCCTTCCAAGTGAACCCGGGAACTCCGGACCCCGATCGCCTAAAATTTTCTAGACCATCAAATACGACCTAAGGAACCATAGTCACCGCCCCGCCATGATCGTTCCTCATTTTTTGCGTATTTTAGCCAAAAAACTAGAATTCCGCTCGATTATCATTTTTTTGTGTGCTATTGCCCACGCCTTCCGAGTGGGCCGGGCCGCCGGACTCGGATCGCCTAAAAAATTTTCGGGCCATCAATTAGGACCTAAGGAACCATAGTCACCGCCTCGCCATGATCGTTCTTCATTTTTTGCATTTCTTGGCCAAAAAACTAGAATTCCGCCGGATTCCCATATTTTTGTGTGCTATCGCCCACGCCTTCCGAGTGGGTCGGGCACCTCGGAGCCGGATCACCTAAAAATTTTTCGGACTATCAAATACGACCTAAGGAACCATAGTCACCGCCCCGCCATGATCGTTCCTAGTCTTTTGCGTTTTTCAGACAAAACAATAGAATTCCGCGCGATTTCCATATTTTCGTGTGCTTTAGCCCACGCCTTCCAAGGGGTCCCGGGAACCCCGAACCCCGATCGCCTAAAAATTTTACGGGCCATCAAATACGACCTAAGGAACCGTAGTAACCACCCCGCCATGATCATTCCTCATTTTTTGCGTTTTTCGGCCAAACAACTAGAATTCCGCGCGATCCCATATTTTTATGTGTTATAGCCCACACCTTCCGAGTGGTCCCGGGTCTCCGGACCCCTATCGCCTAAAATTTTTCAGGACTATCAAATAAGACCTAAGGAACCATAGTCACCGCCCAGCCATGATCGTTCTTAGTTTTTCCGTTTTTCGGCCAAAAAACTAGAATTTCGCGCGATTTCCATATTTTCGTGTCCTATAGCCCACGCCTTCCAAGTGAACCCGGGAACTCCGGACCCCGATCGCCTAAAATTTTCTGGACCATCAAATACGACCTAAGGAACCATAGTCACCGCCCCGCCATGATCGTTCCTCATTTTTTGCGTATTTCAGCCAAAAAACTAGAATTCCGCTTGATTACCATATTTTTGTGTGCTATCGCCCACGCCTTCCGAGTGGGTCGGGCCCCCCGGAGACGGATCGCCTAAAAAATTTTCAGACTATCAAATACGACCTAAGGAACCATAGTCACCGCCCCGCCATGATCGTTCCTAGTCTTTTGCGATTATCAGCCAAAAAACTAGAATTCCGCGCGATTTCCATATTTTCGGGTGCTTTAGCCCACGCCTTCCAAGGGGTCCCGGGAACCCCGAACCCCGAACCCCGAACCCCGATCGCCTAAAAATTTTCCGGGCCATCAAATACGATTTAAGGAACCATAGTAACCACCCTGCCATGATCGTTCCTCATTTTTTGCGTTTTTCGTCCAAACAACTAGAATTCCGCGCGATCCCATATTTTTGTGTGTTATAGCCTACGGCTTCCGAGTGGTCCCGGGTCTCCAGACCCCTATCGCCTAAAATTTTTCCGGACTATCAAATAAGACCTAAGGAACCATAGTCACCGCCTAGCCATGATCGTTCCTAGTTTTTCCGTTTTTCGGCCAAAAAACTAGAATTTCGCACGATTCCCATATTTTCGTGTCCTATAGCCCACGCCTTCCAAGTGAACCCGGGAACTCCGGACCTCGATCGCTTAAAATTTTCCGGGCCATCAAATAGGACCTAAGGAACCATGGTCACCGTCCCACCATGATCGTTCCAAATGCTTTGCATTTTTCGGCCAAAAAACTAGAACTCCGCGCGATTTGCATATTTTAGTGTGCTATAGCTTACGCCTTCCGAGTGGTCCCGGGAGCCGTGGACTCCGATCGCCTAAAATTTTTTGGGCCATCAAATACAACCTAAGGAACCATAGTCACCGCCCCGCCATGATCGTTCCTCATTTATTGCGTTTTTCAGCCAAAAAACTAGAATTTCGCTCGATTACCATATTTTTGTGTGTTATTGCCCACGCCTTCCGAGTGGGCCGGGCCGCCGGACTCGGATTGCCTAAAAAATTTTCGGGCCTTCAATTAGGACCTAAGGAACCACAGTCACCGCCTCGCCATGATCGTTCCTCATTTTTTGCATTTCTTGGCCAAAAAACTAGAATTCCGCCCGATTCCCATATTTTTGTGTGTTATCGCCCACGCCTTCCGAGTGGGTCGGGCCCCCCGGAGCCGGATCGCCTAAAAATTTTTAGGACTATCAAATACGACCTAAGGAACCATAGTCACCGCCCCGCCATGATCGTTTCTAGTCTTTTACGTTTTTCAGCCAAAAAACTAGAATTCCGCGTGATTTCCATATTTTCGTGTGCTTTAGCCCACGCCTTCCAAGGGCTCCCGGGAACCCTGAACCCCGATCGCCTAAAAAATTTCTGGGCCATCAAATACGACCTAAGGAACCATAGTAACCACCCCGCCATGATCGTTCCTCATTTTTTGCATTTTTCGGCCAAACAACTAGAATTCCGCGCGATCCCTTATTTTTGTGTGTTATAGCCCACGCCCTCCGAGTTGTCCCGGGTCTCCGGACTCCTATCGCCTAAAATTTTTCTCGACTATCAAATAAGACCTAAGGAACCGTAGTCACTGCCCAGCCATGTTCGTTACTAGTTTTTCCATTTTTCGGCCAAAAAACTAGAATTCCGCGCGATTTCCATATTTTTGTGTCCTATAGCCCACGCCTTCCAAGTGAACCCGGGAACTCCGGACCCCGATCACCTAAAATTTTCTGGGCCATCAAATACGACCTAAGGAACCATATTCACCGCCCCGCCATGATCGTTCCTCATTTATTGCGTTTTTCAGCCAAAAAACTAGAATTCCGCTCGATTACCATATTTTCGTGTGCTATTGCCCACGCCTTCCGAGTGGGCCGGGCCGCCTGAATCGGATCGCCTAAAAACTTTTCGGGCCATCAATTAGGACCTAGGGAACCATAGTCACCGCCTCGCCATGATCGTTCCTCATTTTTTGCATTTCTTGGCCAAAAAACTAGAATTCCGCCCGATTCCCATATTTTTGTGTGCTATCGCCCACGCCTTCCGAGTGGGTCGGGCCCCCCAGAGCCGGATCGCCTAAAAATTTTTCGGACTATCAAATACGACCTAAGGAACCATAGTCACCGCCTCGCCATGATCGTTCCTAGTATTTTGTGTTTTTCAGCCAAAAAACTAGAATTCCGCGCGATTTCCATATTTTCGTGTGCTTTAGCCCACGCCTTCCAAGGGTCCCGGGAACCCCGAACCCTGATCGCCTAAAAATTTTCCGGGCCATAAAATACGACCTAAGGAACCATAGTAACCACCCCACCATGATCGTTCCTCATTTTTTGCGTTTTTCGGCCAAACAGCTAGAATTCCGCGCGATCCCATATTTTTGTGTGTTATAGCCCACGCCTTCCGAGTGGTCCCGGGTCTCCGGACCCCTATCGCCTAAAATTTTTCCGGACTATCAAATAAAACCTAAGGAACCATAGTCACCGCCCAGCCATGATCGTTCCTAGTTTTTCCATTTTTCGGCCAAAAAACTAGAATTCCGCACTATTCCCATTTTTTTGTGTCCTATAGCCCACGCCTTCCAAGTGAACCCGGGAACTCCGGACCCCGATCGCTTAAAATTTTCTGGGCCATCAAATACGACCTAAGGAACCATAGTCACCGTCCCGCCATGATCGTTCCAAATGCTTTGCATTTTTCGGCCAACAAACTAGAACTCCGCGCGATTTGCATATTTTAGTGTGCTATAGCTTACGCCTTCCGAGTGGTCCCGGGTGCCGTGGACCCCGATCGCCTAAAATTTTTCGGGCCATCAAATACGACCTAAGAAACCATAGTCACCGCCCCGCCATGATCGTTCCTCATTTATTGCGTTTTTCGGCCAAAAAACTAGAATTCCGCCTGATTACAATATTTTTGTGTGCTATTGCCCAACCTTCCAAGTGGTTCCTGGACCCCCAGACCCTGATCGCCTAAAAATTTTTCGGGCCATCAAATACGACCTAAGGAACCATAGTAACAGCCCCGCCATCATCGTTTCTCATTTTTTTGCATTTTTCGGCCAAAAAACTAGAATTACGCCCGATTCCCATATTTTCGTGTGTTATACCCACGCCTTCCAAGTGGTCCGGGGAGCCGCGGATCCCAATCGCCTTAAAATTTTCCGGACTATCAAATACGACCTAAGGTACCATAGTCACCGCCCCACCATGATCGTTCCAAATGCTTTGCATTTTTCAGCCAAAAAACTAGAACTCCGCGCGATTTGCATATTTTAGTGTGCTATAGCTTACGCCTTCCGAGTGGTCCCGGGAGCCGTGGACCCCGATCGCCTAAAATTTTCCGGGCCATCAAATATGACCTAAGGAACAATAGTTATCGCCCCGCCATGATCGATCCTCATTTATTGCGTTTTTCGGCCAAAAAACTAGAATTTCGCTCGATTACCATATTTTTGTGTGCTATTGCCCACGCCTTCCGAGTGGGCTGGGCCGCCGGACTCGGATCGCCTAAAAACTTTTCGGGCCATCAATTAGGACCTAAGGAACCATAGTCACCGTCTCGCCATGATCGTTCCTCATTTTTTGCATTTTTTGGCCAAAACAATAGAATTACGCTCGATTAGCATATCTTTGTGTGCTATTACCCACGCCTTCCGAGTGGGCCGGGCCGCCGGACTCGGATCGCCTAAAAAATTTTCGGACCATCAATTAGGACCTAAGGAACGATAGTCACTGCCTCTCCATGATCGTTCCTCATTTTTTGCGTTTTTCGGCCAAACAACTAGAATTTCGCGCGATTCCCATATTTTTGTGTGTTATAGCCCACGTCTTCCGAGTGGTCCCGGGACCTCCTGACCCCTATCGCCTAAAATTTTTCCGGATTATCAAATATGACCTAAGGAGCATAGTATCCTCCCCGCCATCATCGTTTGTCATTTTTTGTATTTTTCGGCCAAAAAATTAGAATTACGCCCGATTCCCATATTTTCGTGTGCTATACCCACGCCTTCCAAGTGGTCCGGGGAGCCGCGGACCCCGATCGCCTAAAAATTTTCCGGTCTATCAAATACGACCTAAGGTACCATAGTCACCGCCCCACCATGATCGTTCCAAATGCTTTTCATTTTTCAGCCAACAAACTAGAACTCCGCGCGATTTGCATATTTTAGTGTGCTATAGCTTACGCCTTCCGAGTGGTCCCGGGAGCCGTGGACCCCGATCGCTAAAATTTTCCGGGCCATCAAATACGACCTAAGGAACCATAGAAACTGCCCCGCCATGATCGTTCCTAGTTTTTCCGTTTTTCGGCCAAAAAACTAGAATTCCGCGCGATTTCCATATTTTTGTGTCCTATAGCCCACGCCTTCCAAGTGAACCCGGGAACTCCGGACCCCGATCACCTAAAATTTTCTGGGCCATCAAATACGACCTAAGGAACCATAGTCACCGCCCCGCCATGATCGTTCCTCATTTATTGCGTTTTTCAGCCAAAAAACTAGAATTTCGCTCGATTACCATATTTTCGTGTGCTATTGCCCACGCCTTCCGAGTGGGCCGAGCCGCCGGAATCGGATCGCCTAAAAAATTTTCGGGCCATCAATTAGGACCTAAGGAACCATAGTCACCGCCTCGCCATGATCGTTCCTCATTTTTTGCATTTCTTGGCCAAAAAACTAGAATTCCGCCCGATTCCCATATTTTTGTGTGCTATCGCCCACGCCTTCCGAGTGGGTCGAGCCCCCCGGAGCCGGATCGCATAAAAATTTTCCGGACTATCAAATACGACCTAAGGAACCATAGTCACCGCCCCGCCATGATCGTTCCTAGTCTTTTGCATTTTTCAGCCAAAAAACTAGAATTTCGCGCGATTTCCATATTTTCGTGTGCTTTAGCCCACGCCTTCCAAGGGGTCCCGGGAACCCCGAACCCCGATCGCCTAAAAATTTTCCGGGCCATCAAATATGACCTAAGGAACCATAGTAACCACCCCGCCATGATCGTTCCTCATTTTTTGCGTTTTTCGGCCAAACAACTAGAATTCCACGCGATCCCATATTTTTGTGTGTTATAGCCCACGCCTTCCGAGTGGTCCCGGGTCTCCGGACCCCTATCGCCTAAAATTTTTCCGGACTATCATATAAAACCTAAGGAACCATAGTCACCGCCCAGCCATGATCGTTCCTAGTTTTTCCATTTTTCGGCCAAAAAACTAGAATTCCGCACGATTCCCATTTTTTTGTGTCCTATAGCCCACGCCTTCCAAGTGAACCCGGGAACTCCGGACCCCGATCTCTTAAAATTTTCCGGGCCATCAAATACGACCTAAGGAACCATAGTCACCGTCCCGCCATGATCGTTCCAAATGCTTTGCATTTTTCGGCCAACAAACTAGAACTCCGCGCGATTTGCATATTTTAGTGTGCTATAGCTTACGCCTTCCGAGTGGTCCCGGGTGCCGTGGACCCCGATCGCCTAAAATTTTCCGGGCCATCAAATACGACCTAAGAAACCATAGTCACCGCCCCGCCATGATCGTTCCTCATTTATTGCGTTTTTCGGCCAAAAAACTAGAATTCCGCCCGATTACAATATTTTTGTGTGCTATTGCCCACCCTTCCAAGTGGTTCCTGGACCCCCAGGCCCCGATCGCCTAAAATTTTTTCGGGCCGTCAAATACGACCTAAGGAACCATAGTAACAGCCCCGCCATCATCGTTTCTCATTTTTTGCATTTTTCAGCCCAAAAACTAGAATTACGCCCGATTCCCATATTTTCGTGTGTTATACCCACGCCTTCCAAGTGGTCCGGGGAGCCGCGGATCCCGATCGCCTAAAAATTTTCCGGACTATCAAATACGACCTAAGGTACCATAGTCACCGCCCCACCATGATCGTTCCAAATGCTTTGCATTTTTCAGCCAAAAAACTAGAACTCCGCGCGATTTGCATATTATAGTGTGCTATAGCTTACGCCTTCCGAGTGGTCCCGGGAGCCGTGGACCCCGATCGCCTAAAATTTTCCAGGCCATCAAATACGACCTAAGGAACAATAGTCACCGCCCCGCCATGATCGATCCTCATTTATTGCGTTTTTCGGTCAAAAAACTAGAATTCCGCTCGATTACCATATTTTTGTGTGCTATTGCCCACGCCTTCCGAGTGGGCTGGGCCGCCGAACTCGGATCGCCTAAAAACTTTTCGGGCCATCAATTAGGACCTAAGGAATCATAGTCAACGTCTCGCCATGATCGTTCCTCATTTTTTGCATTTTTTGGCCAAAAAAATAGAATTACGCTCGATTAGCATATCTTTGTATGCTATTACCCACGCCTTCCGAGTGGGCCGGGCCGCCAGACTCGGATCGCCTAAAAAATTTTCGGGCCATCAATTAGGACCTAAGGAACGATAGTCACTGCCTCTCCATGATCGTTCCTCATTTTTTGCGTTTTTCGGCCAAACAACTAGAATTCCGCGCGATTCCCATATTTTTGTGTGTTATAGCCCACGTCTTCCGAGTGGTCCCGGGACCTCCTGACCCCTATCGCCTAAAATTTTTCCGGATTATCAAATATGACCTAAGGAACCATAGTATCCGCCCCGCCATCATCGTTTGTCATTTTTTGCATTTTTCGGCCAAAAAATTAGAATTACGCCCGATTCCCATATTTTCGTGTGCTATACCCACGCCTTCCAAGTGGTCCGGGGAGCCGCGCACCCCGATCGCCTAAAAATTTTCCGGTCTATCAAATACGACCTATGGTACCATAGTCACCGCCCCACCATGATCGTTCCAAATGCTTTTCATTTTTCAGCCAAAAAACTAGAACTCCGCGCGATTTGCATATTTTAGTGTGCTATAGCTTACGCCTTCCGAGTGGTCCCGGGAGCCGTGGACCCCGATCGCCTAAAATTTTTCGGGCCATCAAATACGACCTAAGGAACCATAGTCACCGCCCCGCCATGATCGTTCCTAGTCTTTTGCATTTTTCAGCCAAAAGACTAGAATTCCGCGCGATTTCCATATTTTCGTGTGCTTTAGCCCACGCCTTCCAAGGGGTCCCGGGAACCCCGAACCCCGATCGCCTAAAAATTTTCCGGGCCATCAAATATGACCTAAGGAACCATAGTAACCACCCCGCCATGATCGTTCCTCATTTTTTGCATTTTTCGGCTAAACAACTAGAATTCCGTGCAATTCCCATATTTTTGTGTGTTATAGCCCACGCCTTCCGAGTGGTCCCGGGACCTCCTGACCCCTATCGCCTAAAAATTTTCCGGTCTATCAAATACGACCTAAGGTACCATAGTCACTGCCCCACCATGATCGTTCCAAATGCTTTGCATTTTTCGGCCAAAAAACTAGAACTCCGCGCGATTTGCATATTTTAGTGTGCTATAGCTTACGCCTTCCGAGTGGTCCCGGGAGCCGTGGACCCCGATCGCCTAAAATTTTCCGGGCCATCAAATACGACCTAAGGAACCATAGTCACCGCCCCGCCATGATCGATCCTCATTTATTGCGTTTTTCGGCCAAAAAACTAGAATTCCGCTCGATTCCCATATTTTTGTGTGCTATTGCCCACGCCTTCCGAGTGGGTCGGGCCGCCGGACTAGGATCGCCTAAAAACTTTTCGGGCCATCAATTAGGACCTAAGGAACCATAGTCACCGTCTCGCCATGATCGTTCCTCATGTTTTGCATTTTTTGGCCAAAAAAATAGAATTCCGCTCGATTAGCATATTTTTGTGTGCTATTGCCCCCGCCTTCCGAGTGGGCCGGGCCGCCAGACTCGGATCGCCTAAAAAAATTTCGGGCCATCAATTAGGACCTAAGGAACCATAGTCACTGTCTCGCCATGATCGTTCCTCATTTTTTGCATTTTTTGGCCAAAAAACTAGAATTCCGCCCGATTCCCATATTTTTGTGTGCTATCGCCCACGCCTTCCGAGTGGGTCGGGCCGCCGGACTCGGATAGCCTAAAAAATTTTCGGGCCATCAATAAGGACCTAAGGAACCATAGTCACCGCCTCGCCATGATCGTTTCTCATTTTTTTGCCTTTTTCGGCCAAACAACTAGAATTCCGCGCGATTCCCATATTTTTGTGTGTTATAGCCCACGTCTTCCGAGTGGTCCCGGGACCTCCTGACCCCTATCCCCTAAAATTTTTCCGGATTAACAAATATGACCTAAGGAACAATAATAACCACCCCGCCATGATCGTTCCTCATTTTCTGCATTTTTCGGCCAAAAAACTAGAATTACGCCCGATTCCCATATTTTCGTGTGCTATACCCACGCCTTCCAAGTGGTCCGGGGAGCCGCGGACCCCGATCGCCTAAAATTTTTCCGGTCTATCAAATACGACCTAAGGTACCATAGTCACTGCCCCACCATGATCGTTCCAAATGCTTTGCATTTTTCGGCCAAAAAACTAGAACTCCGCACGATTTGCATATTTTAGTGTGCTATAGCTTACGCCTTCCGAGTGGTCCCGGGAGCCGTGGACCCCGATCGCCTAAAATTTTCCGGGCCATCAAATACAACCTAAGGAACCATAGTCACCGCCCCGCCATGATCGTTCCTAGTCTTTTGCGTTTTTCAGCCAAAAACTAGAATTCCGCGCGATTTCCATATTTTCGTGTGCTTTAGCCCTCGCCTTCCAAGGGATCCCGGGAACCCCGAACCCCGATCGCCTAAAAATTTTTCGGGCCATCAAATACGACCTAAGGAACCATAGTAACCACCCCGCCATGATCGTTCCTCATTTTTTGCGTTTTTCGGCCAAACAACTAGAATTCCGCGCGATTCCCATATATTTGTGTGTTATAGCCCACGCCTTCCGAGTGGTCCCGGGACCTCCTGACCACTATCGCCTAAAATTTTTCCGGACTATCAAATACGACCTAAGGAACCATAGTATCCGCCCCGCCATCATCGTTTCTCATTTTTTGCATTTTTCGGCCAAAAAACTAGAATTACGCCCGATTCCCATATTTTCGTGTGCTATACCCACGCCTTCCAAGTGGTCCGGGAAGCCGCGGACCCCGATCGCCTAAAAATTTTCCGGTCTATCAAATACGACCTAAGGTACCATAGTCACCGCCCCACCATGATCGTTCCAAATGCTTTGCATTTTTCGGCGTAAAAACTAGAACTCCGCGCGATATGCATATTTTAGTGTGCTATAGCTTACGCCTTCCGAGTGGTCCCGGGAGCCGTGGACCCTGATCGCCTAAAATTTTCCGGGCCATCAAATACGACCTAAGGAACCGTAGTCACTGCCCCACCATGATCGATCCTCATTTATTGCATTTTTCGGCCAAAAAACTAGAATTCCGCTCGATTACCATATTTTTGTGTGCTATTGCCCACGCCTTCCGAGTGGGTCGGGCCGCCGGACTAGGATCGCCTAAAAACTTTTCGGGCCATCAATTAGGACCTAAGGAACCATAGTCACCGTCTCGCCATGATCGTTCCTCATGTTTTGCATTTTTTGCCAAAAAAATAGAATTCCGCTCGATTAGCATATTTTTGTGTGCTATTTCCCCCGCCTTTCGAGTGGGCCGGGCCGCCAGACTCGGATCGCCTAAAAAAATTTCGGGCCATCAATTAGGACCTAAGGAACCATAGTCACTGTCTCTCCATGATCGTTCCTCAATTTTTGCATTTTTTGGCCAAAAAACTAGAATTCGGCCCGATTCCCATATTTTTGTGTGCTATCGCCCACGCCTTCCGAGTGGGCCGGGCCGCCGGACTCGGATCGCCTAAAAAATTTTCGGGCCATCAATTAGGACCTAAGGAACCATAGTCACCGCCTCGCCATGATCGTTCCTCATTTTTTGCGTTTTTCGGCCAAACAACTAGAATTCCGCGCGATTCCCATATTTTTGTGTGTTATACCCCACGTCTTCCGAGTGGTCCCGGGACCTCCTGACCCCTATCGCATAAAATTTTTCCGGATTATAAAATATGACCTAAGGAACAATAGTAACCACCCCGCCATGATCGTTCCTCATTTTCTGCGTTTTTCGGCCAAAAAACTAGAATTACGCCCGATTCCCATATTTTCGTGTGCTATACCCACGCCTTCCAAGTGGTCCGGGGAGCAGTGGACCCCGATCGCCTAAAAATTTTCCGGTCTATCAAATACGAACTAAGGTACCATAGTCAGCGCCCCACCATGATCGTTCCAAATGCTTTGCATTTTTCGGCCAAAAAACTAGAACTCCGCGCGATTTGCATATTTTAGTGTGCTATAGCTTACGCCTTCCGAGTGGTCCCGGGAGCCGTGGACCCCGATCGCCTAAAATTTTTCGGGCCATCAAATACGACCTAAGGAACCATAGTCACCGCCCCGCCATGATCGTTCCTAGTCTTTTGCATTTTTCAGCCAAAAAACTAGAATTCCGCGCGATTTCCATATTTTCGTGTGCTTTAGCCCACGCCTTCCAAGGGGTCCCGGGAACCCCGAACCTCGATCGCCTAAAAATTTTCCGGGCCATCAAATACGACCTAAGGAACCATAGTAACCACCCCGCCATGATCGTTCCTCAATTTTTGCATTTTTCGGCCAAACAACTAGAATTCCGCGCGATTCCCATATTTATGTGTGTTATAGCCCACGCCTTCCGAGTGGTCCCGGGACCTCCTGACCCCTATCACCTAAAATTTTTCCGGACTATCAAATACGACCTAAGGAACCATAGTATCCGCCCTGCCATCATCGTTTCTCATTTTTTGCATTTTTCGGCCAAAAAACTAGAATTACGCCCGATTCCCATATTTTCGTGTGCTATACCCACGCCTTCCAAGTGGTCCGGGGAGCCGCGGACCCCGATCGCCTAAAAATTTTCCGGTCTATCAAATACGACCTAAGGTACCATAGTCACCGCCCCACCATGATCATTCCAAATGCTTTGCATTTTTCGGCCAAAAAACTAGAACTCCGCGCGATTTGCATATTTTAGTGTGCTATAGCTTACGCCTTCCGAGTGGTCCCGGGAGCCGTGGACCCCGAACGCCTAAAATTTTCCGAGGCCATCAAATACGACCTAAGGAACCATAGTCACCGCCTCGCCATGATCGATCCTCATTTATTGCATTTTTCGGCCAAAAAATTAGAATTCCGCTCGATTACCATATTTTTGTGTGCTATTGCCCACGCCTTCCGAGTGGGTCGGGCCACCGGACTAGGATCGCCTAAAAACTTTTCGGGCCATCAATTAGGACCTAAGGAACCATAGTCACCGTCTTGCCATGATCGTTCCTCATGTTTTGCATTTTTTGGCCAAAAGAATAGAATTCCGCTCGATTAGCATATTTTTGCGTGCCATTGCCCCCGCCTTCCGAGTGGGCCGGGCCGCCGGACTCGGATCGCCTAAAAAAAATTCGGGCCATCAATTAGGACCTAAGGAACCATAGTCACTGCCTCGCCATGATCATTCCTCATTTTTTGCATTTTTTGGCCAAAAAACTAGAATTCTGCCCGATTCCCATATTTTTGTGTGCTATCGCCCACGCCTTCCGAGTAGGTCGGGCCCCCCGGAGCCGGATCGCCTAAATATTTTACGGACTATCAAATACGACCTAAGGAACCATATTCACCGCCCCGCCATGATCGTTCCTAGTCTTTTGCGTTTTTCAGCCAAAAAACTAGAATTCCGCGCGATTTCCATATTTTCGTATGCTTTTGCCCACGCCTTCCAAGGGGTCCCGGGAACCCCGAACCCCGATCGCCTAAAAATTTTCCGGGCCATCAAATACCACCTAAGGAACAATAGTAACCACCCCGCCATAATCGTTCCGCATTTTTTGCGTTTTTCGGCCAAACAACTAGAATTCCGCGCGATTCCCTTATTTTTGTGTGTTATAGCCCACGCCTTCCGAGTGGTCCCGGGACCTCCTGACCCCTATCGCCTAAAATTTTTCCGGATTATAAAATATGACCTAAGGAACAATAGTAACCACCCCGCCATGATCGTTCCTCATTTTCTGCGTTTTTCGGCCAAAAAACTAGAATTACGCCCGATTCCCATATTTTCGTGTGCTATACCCACGCCTTCCAAGAGGTCCGGGGAGCCGCGGACCCCGATCGCCTAAAAATTTTCTGGTCTATCAAATACGACCTAAGGTACCATAGTCACCGCCCCACCATGATCGTTACAAATGCTTTGCATTTTCGGCCAAAAAACTAGAACTCCGCGCGATTTGCATATTTTAGTGTGCTATAGCTTATGCCTTCCGAGTGGTCCCGGGAGCCGTGGACCCCGATCGCCTAAAATTTTTCGGGCCATCAAATATGACCTAAGGAACCATAGTCACCGCCCCGCCATGATCGTTCCTCATTTATTGCATTTTTCGGCCAAAAACTAAAATTCCGCTCGATTATCATATTTTTGTGTGCTATTGCCCACGCCTTCCGAGTGGGCCGGGACGCCGGACTCAGATCGCCTAAAAACTTTTCGGGCCATCAATTAGGACCTAAGGAACCATAGTCACCGCCTCGCCATGATCGTTCCTTATTTTTTGCATTTTTTGGCTAAAAAAATTGAATTCCGCTCGATTACCATATTTTTGTGTGCTATTGCCCACGCCTTCCGAGTGGGCCGGGCCGCCGGACTCGGATCGCCTAAAAATATTCGGGCCATCAATTAGCAACTAAGGAACCATAGGTACCGCCTTGCCATGATCGTTCCTCATTTATTGCATTTTTCATCCAAAAAACTAGAATTCCGCTCGATTATCATATTTTTGTGTGCTATTGCCCACGCCTTCAGAGTGGGCCGGGCCGCCGGACTCGTATCGCCTAAAAACTTTTCGGGCCATCAACTAGGACCTAAGGAACCATAGTCACCGCCTCGCCATGATCGTTCCTCATTTTTTGCATTTTTCAGCCAAAAGACTAGAATTCCGCACGATTTCCATATTTTCGTGTGCTTTAGCCCACGCCTTCCAAGGGGTCCCGGGAACCCCGAACCCCGATCGCCTAAAAAATTTTCGGGCCATCAAATACCACCTATGGAACCATAGTAACCACCCCGCCATGATCGTTCCTCATATTTTGCGTTTTTCGGCCAAACAACTAGAATTACACGCGATTCCCATATTTTTGTGTGTTATAGCCCACGCCTTCCGAGTGGTCCCGGGACCTCCTGACCCCTATCGCCTAAAATTTTTCCGGACTATCAAATACGACCTAAGGAACCATAGTATCCGCCCCGCCATGATCGTTCCTTATTTTTTGCATTTTTCGTCCAAACAACTAGAATTCCGCGCGATTCCCATATTTTTGTGTGTTATAGCCCACACCTTCCGAGTGGTCCCGGGACCTCCGGACCCCTATCGCCTAAAATTTTTCCGGACTATGAAATACGACATAAGGAACCATAGTATCCGCCCCGCCATCATGGTTTCTCATTTTTTGCATTTTTCATCCAAAAAACTAGAATTACGCCCGATTCCCATAATTTTCGTGTGCTATACCCATGCCTTCCAAGTGGTCCGGGGAGCCGCGGGCCCCAATCGCCTAAAAATTTTCCAGTCTATCAAATACAACCTAAGGTACCATAGTCACCGCCCCACCATGATCGTTCCAAATGCTTTGCATGTTTCGGCCAAAAAACTAGAATTCCGCTCGATTACCATATTTTTGTGTGCTATTGCCCACGCCTTCCGAGTGGGCCGTGCCGCCGGACTCAGATCGCCTAAAAACTTTTCGGGCTATCAAATAGGACCTAAGGAACCATAGTCACTGCCTCGCCATGATCGTTCCTCATTTTTTGCATTTTTTGGCCAAAAAAATAGAATTCCGCTCGATTACTATATTTTTGTGTGCTATTGCCCACGCCTTCCGAGTGGGCCGGGCCGCCGGACTCGGATCGCCTTAAAACTTTTCGGGCCATCAATTAGGATCTAAGAAACCATAGTCACCGCCTCGCCATGATCGTTCCTCATTTTTTGCATTTTTTTCCCAAGAAACTAGAATTCCGCCCGATTCCCATATTTTTGTGTGCTATCGCCCATGCCTTCCGAGTGGGTCGGGCCCCCCGGAGCCGGATTGCCTAAAAATTTTCTGGACTATCAAATACGACATAAGGAACCATAGTCACCGCCTCGCCATGATCGTTCCTCATTTTTTGCATTTTTTGGCCAAAAAAATAGAATTCCGCTCGATTACCATATTTTTGTGTGCTATTGCCCACGCCTTCCGAGTGGGCCGGGCCGCCGGACTCGGATCGCCTTAAAACTTTTCGGGACATCAATTAGGACCTACGGAACCATAGTCACCGACTCGCCATGATCGTTCCTCATTTTTTGCATTTTTTGGCCAAAAAACTAGAATTCCGCCCGATTCCCATATTTTTGTGTGCTATCTCCCACGCCTTCCGAGTGGGTCGGGCCCACCGGAGCTGGATTGCCTAAAAAATTTTCGGACTATCAAATACGACCTAAGGAACCATAGTCACCGCCCCGCCATGATCGCTCCTAGTCTTTTGCGTTTTTCAGCCAAAAAACTAGAATTCCGCGCGATTTCCATATTTTCGTGTGCTTTAGCCCACGCTTACCAAGGGATCCCGGGAACCCCGAACCCCGATTGCCTAAAACTTTTCTGTGCCATCAAATACGACCTAAGGAACCATAGTAACAACCCCGCCATGATCGTTCCTCATTTATTGCGTTTTTCGGCCAAACAACTAGAATTCCGCGCGATCCGATATTTTTTTGTGATATAGCCCACGCCTTCCGAGTGGTCCCGGGTCTCCGGACCCCTATCGCCTAAAATTTTTCCGGACTATCAAATAAGACCTAAGGAACCATATTCACCGCCCAGCCATGATCGTTCCTAGTTTTTTTCGTTTTTCGGCAAAAACACTAGAATTCCGCGCGATTCCCATATTTTCGTGTCCTATAGCCCACGCCTTCCAAGTGAACCCGGGAACTCCAGACCCCTATCGCCTAAAATTTTTCCGGACTATCAAATATGACCTAAGGAACCATAGTCACCGCCCAGCCATGATCGTTCCTCATGTTTTGCATTTTTTGGCCAAAAAAATAGAATTCCGCTCGATTAGCATATTTTTGTGTGCTATTGCCCCCGCCTTCCGAGTGGGCCGGGCCGCCGGACTCGGATCGCCTAAAAAAAATTTGGGCCATCAATTAGGACCTTAGGAACCATAGTCACTGCCTCGCCATGATCGTTCCTCATTTTTTGCATTTTTTGGCCAAAAAACTAGAATTCCGCCCGATTCTCATATTTTTGTGTGCTATCGCCCACGCCTTCCGAGTGGGTCGGGCCCCCCGGAGCCGGATCGCCTAAATATTTTCCGGACTATCAAATACGACCTTAAGAACCATAGTCACCGCCCCGCCATGATCGTTCCTAGTCTTTTGCGTTTTTTAGCCAAAAAACTAGAATTCCGCGCGATTTCCATATTTTCGTGTGTTTTTGCCTACGCCTTCCAAGGGGTCCCGGGAACCCCGAACCCCGATCGCCTAAAAATTTTCCGGGCCATCAAATACCACCTAAGGAACAATAGTAACCACCCCGCCATGATCGTTCCTCATTTTTTGCGTTTTTCGGCCAAACAACTAGAATTCCGCGCGATTCCCTTATTTTTGTGTGTTATAGCCCACGCCTTCCGAGTGGTCCCGGGACCTCCTGACCCCTATCGCCTAAAAATTTTCCGGACTATCAAATACGACCTAAGGAACCATAGTATCCGCCCGGCCATCATCGTTTCTCATTTTTTGCATTTTTCAGCCAAAAAACTAGAATTACGCCCGATTCCCATATTTTCGTGTGCTATACCCACGCCTTCCAAGAGGTCCGGGGAGCCGCGGACCCCGATTGCCTAAAAATTTTCTGGTCTATCAAATACGATCTAAGGTACCATAGTCACCGCCCCACCATGATCGTTCCAAATGCTTTGCATTTTTCGGCCAAAAAACTAGAACTCCGCGCGATTTGCATATTTTAGTGTGCTATAGCTTATGCCTTCCGAGTGGTCCCGGGAGCCGTGGACCCCGATCGCCTAAAATTTTCCGGGCCATCAAATACGACCTAAGGAACCATAGTCACCGCCCCGCCATGATCGTTCCTCATTTATTGCATTTTTCGGCCTAAAAACTAGAATTCCGCTTGATTATCATATTTTTGTGTGCTATTGCCCACGCCTTCCGAGTGGGCCGGGCCGCCGGACTCAGATCACCTAAAAACTTTTCGGGCCATCAATTAGGACCTAAGGAAC
This sequence comes from Nicotiana tomentosiformis, assembly GCF_000390325.3. NCBI lineage: Eukaryota > Viridiplantae > Streptophyta > Magnoliopsida > Solanales > Solanaceae > Nicotiana > Nicotiana tomentosiformis. Next base: position 249,444 of record NW_027174631.1, read on the forward strand.
CATAGTCACCGCCTCGCCATGATCGTTCCTCATTTTTTGCATTTTTTGGCTAAAAAAATAGAATTCCGCTCGATTACCATATTTTTTGTGCTATTGCCCACGCCTTCCGAGTGGGCCGGGCCGCCGGACTCGGATCGCCTAAAAAAATTTCGGGCCATCAATTAGCAACTAAGGAACCATAGGTACCGCCTTGCCATGATCGTTCCTCATTTATTGCATTTTTCATCCAAAAAACTAGAATTCCGCTCGATTATCATATTTTTGTGTGCTATTGCCCACGCCTTCAGAGTGGGCCGGGCCGCCGGACTCGGATCGCCTAAAAACTTTTCGGGCCATCAATTAGGACCTAAAGAACCATAGTAACCGCCTCGCCATGATCGTTCCTCATTTTTTGCATTTTTTGGCTAAAAAATAGAATTCCGCTCGATTACCATATTTTTGTGTGCTATTGCCCACGCCTTCCGAGTGGGCCGGGCCGCCGAACTCGGATCGCCTAAAAAATTTTCGGGCCATCAATTAGCAACTAAGGAACCATAGGTACCGCCTTGCCATGATCGTTCCTCATTTATTGCATTTTTCATCCAAAAATAGAATTCCGCTCGATTACTATATTTTTGTGTGCTATTGCCCACGCCTTCCGAGTGGGCCGGGCCGCCGGACTCGGATCTCCTTAAAACTTTTCGGGCCATCAATTAGGATCTAAGAAACCATAGTCACCGCCTCGCCATGATCGTTCCTCATTTTTTGCATTTTTTTCCCAAGAAACTAGAATTCCGCCCGATTCCCATATTTTTGTGTGCTATCGCCCACGCCTTCCGAGTGGGTCGGGCCCCCCGGAGCCGGATTGCCTAAAAATTTTCTGGACTATCAAATACGACATAAGGAACCATAGTCACCGCCTCGCCATGATCGTTCCTCATTTTTTGCATTTTTTGGCCAAAAAAATAGAATTCCGCTCGATTACCATATTTTTGTGTGCTATTGCCCACGCCTTCCGAGTGGGCCGGGCCGCCGGACTCGGATCGCCTTAAAACTTTTCGGGACATCAATTAGGACCTACGGAACCATAGTCACCAACTCGCCATGATCGTTCCTCATTTTTTGCATTTTTTGGCCAAAAAACTAGAATTCCGCGCGATTCCCATATTTTTGTGTGCTATCTCCCACGCCTTCCGAGTGGGTCGGGCCCACCGGAGCTGGATTGCCTAAAAAATTTCCGGACTATCAAATACGACCTAAGGAACCATAGTCACCGCCCCGCCATGATCGTTCCTAGTCTTTTGCGTTTTTCAGCCAAAAAACTAGAATTCCGCGCGATTTCCATATTTTCGTGTGCTTTAGCCCACGCTTACCAAGGGATCCCGGGAACCCCGAACCCCGATTGCCTAAAAATTTTCTGTGCCATCAAATACGACCTAAGGAACCATAGTAACCACCTCGCCATGATCGTTCCTCATTTATTGCGTTTTTCGGTCAAATCAACTAGAATTCCGCGCGATCCGATATTTTTTTGTGATATAGCCCACGCCTTCCGAGTGGTCCCGGGTCTCCGGACCCCTATCGCCTAAAATTTTTCCGGACTATCAAATAAGACCTAAGGAACCATATTCACCGCCCAGCCATGATCGTTCCTAGTTTTTTCCGTTTTTCGGCAAAAACACTAGAATTCCGCGCGATTCCCATATTTTCGTGTCCTATAGCCCACGCCTTCCAAGTGAACCCGGGAACTCCAGACCCCTATCGCCTAAAATTTTTCCGGACTATCAAATATGACCTAAGGAACCATAGTCACCGCCCAGCCATGATCGTTCCTCATGTTTTGCATTTTTTGGCCAAAAAAATAGAATTCCGCTCGATTAGCATATTTTTGTGTGCTATTGCCCCCGCCTTCCGAGTGGGCCGGGCCGCCGGACTCGGATCGCCTAAAAAAAATTCGGGCCATCAATTAGGACCTTAGGAACCATAGTCACTGCCTCGCCATGATCGTTCCTCATTTTTTGCATTTTTTGGCCAAAAAACTAGAATTCCGCCCGATTCCCATATTTTTGTGTGCTATCGCCCACGCCTTCCGAGTGGGTCGGGCCCCCGGAGCCGGATTGCCTAAATATTTTCCGGACTATCAAATACGACCTTAGGAACCATAGTCACCGCCCCGCCATGATCGTTCCTAGTATTTTGCATTTTTCAGCCAAAAAACTAGAATTCCGCGCGATTTCCATATTTTCGTGTGTTTTTGCCCACGCCTTCCAAGGGGTCCCGGGAACCCCGAACCCCGATCGCCTAAAAATTTTCCGGGCCATCAAATACCACCTAAGGAACAATAGTAACCACCCCGCCATGATCGTTCCTCATTTTTTGCGTTTTTCGGCCAAACAACTAGAATTCCGCGCGATTCCCTTATTTTTGTGTGTTATAGCGCACGCCTTCCGAGTGGTCCCGGGACCTCCTGACCCCTATCGCCTAAAAATTTTCCGGACTATCAAATACGACCTAAGGAACCATAGTATCCGCCCCGCCATCATCGTTTCTCATTTTTTGCATTTTTCAGCCAAAAAACTAGAATTACGCCCGATTCCCATATTTTCGTGTGCTATACCCACGCCTTCCAAGAGGTCCGGGGAGCCGCGGACCCCGATTGCCTAAAAATTTTCTGGTCTATCAAATACGATCTAAGGTACCATAGTCACCGCCCCACCATGATCGTTCCAAATGCTTTGCATTTATCGGCCAAAAAACTAGAACTCCGCGCGATTTGCATATTTTAGTGTGCTATAGCTTATGCCTTCCGAGTGGTCCCGGGAGCCGTGGACCCCGATCGCCTAAAATTTTCCGGGCCATCAAATACGACCTAAGGAACCATAGTCACCGCCCCGCCATGATCGTTCCTCATTTATTGCATTTTTCGTCCAAAAAACTAGAATTCCGCTCGATTATCATATTTTTGTGTGCTATTGCCCACGCCTTCCGAGTGGGCCGGGCCGCCGGACTCAGATCGCCTAAAAACTTTTCGGGCCATCAATTAGGACCTAAGGAACCATAGTCACCGCCTCGCCATGATCGTTCCTCATTTTTTGCATTTTTTGGCTAAAAAAATAGAATTCCGCTCGATTACCATATTTTTGTGTGCTATTGCCCACGCCTTCCGAGTGGGCCGGGCCGCCGGACTCGGATCGCCTAAAAAATTTTCGGGCCATCAATTAGCAACTAAGGAACCATAGGTACCGCCTTGCCATGATCGTTCCTCATTTATTGCATTTTTCATCCAAAAAACTAGAATTCCGCTCGATTATCATATTTTTGTGTGCTATTGCCCACGCCTTCAGAGTGGGCCGGGCCGCCGGACTCGGATCGCCTAAAAACTTTTCGGGCCATCAATTAGGACCTAAAGAACCATAGTAACCGCCTCGCCATGATCGTTCCTCATTTTTTGCATTTTTCAGCCAAAAAATTAGAATTCCGCACGATTTCCATATTTTCGTGTGCTTTAGCCCACGCCTTCCAAGGGGTCCCGGGAACCCCGAACCCCGATCGCCTGAAAATTTTCCGGGCCATCAAATACCACCTATGGAACCATAGTAACCACCCCGCCATGATCGTTCCTCATATTTTGCGTTTTTTGGCCAAACAACTAGAATTACACGCGATTCCCATATTTTTGTGTGTTATAGCCCACGCCTTCCGAGTGGTCCCGGGACCTCCTGACCCCTATCGCCTAAAATTTTTCCGGACTATCAAATACGACCTAAGGAACCATAGTATCCGCCCCGCCATGATCGTTCCTTATTTTTTGTATTTTTTGTCCAAACAACTAGAATTCCGCGCGATTCCCATATTTTTGTGTGTTATAGCCCACACCTTCCGAGTGGTCCCGGGACCTCCGGACCCCTATCGCCTAAAATTTTTCCGGACTATGAAATACGACATAAGGAACCATAGTATCCGCCCCGCCATCATGGTTTCTCATTTTTTGCATTTTTCATCCAAAAAACTAGAATTACGCCCGATTCCCATATTTTCATGTGCTATACCCATGCCTTCCAAGTGGTCCGGGGAGCCGCGGGCCCCAATCGCCTAAAAATTTTCCGGTCTATCAAATACGACCTAAGGTACCATAGTCACCGCTCCACCATGATCGTTCCAAATGCTTTGCATGTTTCGGCCAAAAAACTAGAATTCCGCTCGATTACCATATTTTTGTGTGCTATTGCCCACGCCTTCCGAGTGGGCCGTGCCGCCGGACTCAGATCGCCTAAAAACTTTTCGGGCCATCAATTAGGACCTAAGGAACCATAGTCACCGCCTCGCCATGATAGTTCCTCAATTTTTTGCATTTTTTGGCCAAAAAAATAGAATTCCGCTCGATTACTATATTTTTGTGTGCTATTGCCCACGCCTTCCGAGTGGGCCGGGCCGCCGGACTCGAATCGCCTTAAAACTTTTCGGGCCATCAATTAGGACCTAAGGAACCATAGTCACCGCCTCGCCATGATCGTTCCTCATTTTTTGCATTTTTGCCCAAGAAACTAGAATTCCGCCCGATTCCCATATTTTTGTGTGCTATCGCCCACGCCTTCCGAGTGGGTCGGGCCCCCCGGAGCCGGATTGCCTAAAAATTTTCCGGACTATCAAATACGACATAAGGAACCATAGTCACCGCCTCGCCATGATCGTTCCTCATTTTTTGCATTTTTTTGCCAAAAAAATAGAATTCCGCTCGATTACCATATTTTTGTGTGCTATTGCCCACGCCTTCCGAGTGGGCCGGGCCGCCGGACTCGGATTGCCTTAAAACTTTTTGCGACATCAATTAGGACCTACGGAACCATAGTCACCGCCTCGCCATGATCGTTCCTCAGTTTTTGCATTTTTTGGCCAAAAAACTAGAATTCCGCCCGATTCCCATATTTTTGTGTGCTATCGCCCACGCCTTCCGAGTGGGTCGGGCCCACCGGAGCTGGATTGCCTAAAAATTTTCCGGACTATCAAATATGACCTAAGGAACCATAGTCACCGCCCCGCCATGATCGTTCCTAGTCTTTTGCATTTTTCAGCCAAAAAACTAGAATTCCGCGCGATTTCCATATTTTCGTGTGCTTCAGCCCACGCTTACCAAGGGATCCCGGGAACCCCGAACCCCGATTGCCTAAAAATTTTCTGTGCCATCAAATACGACCTAAGGAACCATAGTAACCACCCCGCCATGATCGTTCCTCATTTATTGCATTTTTCGGCCAAACAACTAGAATTCCGCGCGATCCGATATTTTTTTGTGATATAGCCCACGCCTTCCGAGTGGTCCCGGGTCTCCGGACCCCTATCGCCTAAAATTTTTCCGGACTATCAAATAAGACCTAAGGAACCATATTCACCGCCCAGCCATGATCGTTCCTAGTGTTTTCCGTTTTTCGGCAAAAACACTAGAATTCCGCGCGATTCCCATATTTTCGTGTCCTATAGCCCACGCCTTCCAAGTGAACCCGGGAACTCCGGACCCCTATCGCCTAAAATTTTTTCAGACTATCAAATATGACCTAAGGAACCATAGTCACCGCCCAGCCATGATCATTCCTCATTTGTTGCGTTTTTCGGCCAAAAAACTAGAATTCCGCCCGATTACAATATTTTTGTGTGCTATTGCCCACCCTTCCAAGTGGTTCCGGGACCCCCGGACCCCGATCGCCTAAAATTTTTCCGGGCCGTCAAATACGACCTAAGGAACCATAGTAACCGCCCCGCCATCATCGTTTCTCATTTTTTGCATTTTTCGGCCAAAAAACTAGAATTACGCCCGATTCCCATATTTTCGTGTGCTATACCCACGCCTTCCAAGTGGTCCGGGGAGCCGCGGACCCCGATCGCCTAAAAATTTTTCGGACTATCAAATACGACCTAAGGTACCATAGTCACCGCCCCACCATGATCGTTCCAAATGCTTTGCATTTTTCGGCCAAAAAACTAGAACTCCGCGCGATTTGCATATTTTAGTGTGCTATAGCTTACGCCTTCCGAGTGGTCCCGGGAGCCGTGGACCCCAATCGCCTAAAATTTTCCGGGCCATCAAATACGACCTAAGGAACCATAGTCACCACCCCGCCATGATCGTTCCTCATTTATTGCGTTTTTCGTTCGAAAAACTAGAATTCCGCTCGATTACCATATTTTTGTGTGCTATTGCCCACTCCTTCCGAGTGGGCCGGGCCACCGGACTCGGATCGCCTAAAAACTTTTCGGGCCATCAATTAGGACCTAAGGAACCATAGTCACCGCCTCGCCATGATCGTTCCTCATTTTTTGCATTTTTTGGCCAAAAAAATAGAATTCCGCTCGATTACCATATTTTTGTGTGCTATTGCCCACGCCTTCCGAGTGGGCCGGGCCGCCGGACTCGGATCGCCTAAAAATTTTCGGGCCCTCAATTGGGACCTAAGGAACCTTAGTCACCGCCTCACCATGATCGTTCCTCATTTTTTGCATTTTTTGGCAAAAAAACGAGAATTCCGCCCGATTCCCATATTTTTGTGTGCTATCGCCCACGCCTTCCGAGTGGGTCGGGCCCCACGGAGCCAGATCGCCTAAAAGTTTTCCGGACTATCAAATATGACCTAAGGAATCATAGTCACCGCCTCGCCATGATCGTTCCTAGTCTTTTGCGTTTTTCAGCCAAAAAACTAGAATTCCGCGCGATTTCCATATTTTCGTGTGCTTTAGCCCACGCATTCCGAGTGGTTCCAAGAGCCGCGGACCCCGATCGCCTAAAATTTTTCCGGGCAATCAAATACGACCTAAGGAACCATAGTATCCGCCCCGCCATGATCGTTCCTCATTTTTTGCGTTTTTCGGCCAAACAACTAGAATTCCGCGCGATTCCCATATTTTTGTGAGTTATAGCCCACACCTTCCGAGTGGTCCCGGGACCTCCTGACCCCTATCGCCTAAAATTTTTCAGGACTATCAAATACGACCTAAGGAACCATAGTATCCTCCCCGCCATCATCGTTTCTCATTTTTTGCATTTTTCGGCCAAAAAACTAGAATTACGCCCGATTCCCATATTTTCGTGTGCTATACCCATGCCTTCCAAGTTGTCCGGGGAGCCGCGGACCCCGATCGCCTAAAAATTTTCCGGTCTATCAAATAAGACCTAAGGTACCATAGTCACCGCCCCACCGTGATCGTTCCAAATGCTTTGCCTTTTTCGTTCAAAAAACTAGAACTCCGCGCCATTTGCATATTATAGTGTGCTATAGCTTACGCCTACCGAGTGGTCCCGGGAGCGGTGGACCCCGATCGCCTAAAATTTTCCGGCCCATCAAATATGACCTAAGGAACCATAGTTACCGCCCCGCCATGATCGTTCCTCATTTATTGCATTTTTCGGCCAAAAAACTAGAATTCCGCTCGATTACCATATTTTTGTGTGCTATTGCCCACACCTTCCGAGTGGGCCGGGCCGCCGGACTAGGATCGCCTAAAAACTTTTCGGGCCATCAACTAGGACCTAAGGAACCATAGTCACCGCCTCGCCATGATTGTTCCTCATTTTTTGCATTTTTTTGCCAAAATATTAGAATTCCGCTCGATTACCATATTTTTGTGTGCTATTGCCCACGCCTTCCGAGTGGGCCGGGCCGCCGTACTCGAATCGCCTAAAAATTTTCGGGCCATCAATTGGGACCTAAGGAACCATAGTCACCTCCTCGCCATGATCGTTCCTCATTTTTTGCATTTTTTGGCCAAAAAACTAGAATTCCGCCCGATTCCCATATTTTTGTGTGCTATCGCCCACGCCTTCCGAGTGGGTCGGGCCCTCCGGAGCCGGATCGCCTAAAAATTTTCCGGACTATCAAATATGACCTAAGGAATCATAGTCACCGCCTCGCCATGATCGTTCCTAGTCTTTTGCGTTTTTCAGCCAAAAAACTAGAATTCCGTGCGATTTCCATATTTTCGTGTGCTTTAGCCCACGCATTCCGAGTGGTCCCAAGAGCCGCGGACCCCGATCGCCTAAAAATTTTCCGGGCAATCAAATACGATCTAAGGAACCATAGTATCCGCCCCGCCATGATCGTTCCTTATTTTTTGCGTTTTTCGGCCAAACAACTAGAATTCCGCGCGATTCCCATATTTTTGTGTGTTATAGCCCACACCTTCCGAGTGGTCCCGGGACCTCCTGACCCCTATCGCCTAAAATTTTTCAGGACTATCAAATACGACCTATAGAACCATAGTATCCTCCCCGCCATCATCGTTTCTCATTTTTTGCATTTTTCGGCCAAAAAACTAGAATTACGCCCGATTCCCATATTTTCGTGTGCTATACCCATGCCTTCCAAGTGGTCCGGGGAGCCGCGGACCCCGATCGCCTAAAACTTTTTCGGTCTATCAAATAAGACCTAAGGTACCATAGTCACCGCCCCACCATGATCGTTCCAAATTCTTTGCATTTTTCTGCCAAAAAACTAGAACTCTGCGCGATTTGCATATTTTAGTGTGCTATAGCTTACGCCTTCCGAGTGGTCCCGGGAGCCGTGGACCCCGATCGCCTAAAATTTTCCGGGCCATCAAATATGACCTAAGGAACCATAGTCACCGCCCCGCCATGATCGTTCCTCATTTATTGCATTTTTCGGCCAAAAAACTAGAATTCCGCTCGATTACCATATTTTTGTGTGCTATTGCCCACGCCTTCCGAGTGGGCCGGGCCGCCGGACTCGGATCGCCTAAAAACTTTTCAGGCCATCATTTAGGACCTAAGGAACCATAGTCACCGCCCCGCCATGATCGTTCCTCATTTTTTGCATATTTTGGCCAAAAAAATAGAATTCCGCTCGATTACCATATTTTTGTGTGCTATTCCCCACGCCTTCCGAGTGGGCCGGGCCGCCGGACTCGGATCGCCTAAAAAATTTTCGGGCCATCAATTAGGACCTAAGGAACCATAGTCACCGCCTCGCCATGATCGTTCCTCATTTTTTGCATTTTTTGGCCAAAAAACTAGAATTCCGCCCGATTCCCATATTTTTGTGTGCTATCGCCCACGCCTTCCGATTGGGTCGGGCCCCCCGGAGCCGGATCGCCTAAAAATTTTCCGGACTATCAAATACGACCTAAGGAACCATAGTCACCTCCTCGCCATTATCGTTCCTAGTCTTTTGCGTTTTTCAGCCAAAAAACTAGAATTTCGCGCGATTTCCATATTTTCTTGTGCTTTAGCCCACCCCTTCCAAGGGGTCCCAGGAACCCCGAACCCCGAACCCCGATCGCCTAAAAATTTTCCGGGCCATCAAATACCACCTAAGGAACCATAGTAACCACCCCGCCATGATCGTTCCTCATTTTTTGCGTTTTTCGGCCAAACAACTAGAATTCCGCGGGATTCCCATATTTTTGTGTGTTATAGCCCACGCCTTCCGAGTGGTCCCGGGACCTCCTGACCCCTATCGCCTAAAATTTTTCCGGACTATCAAATACGACCTAAGGAACCATAGTATCCGCCCCACCATGATCGTACCTCATTTTTTGCGTTTTTCGGCCAAACAACTAGAATTTCGCGTGATTCCCATATTTTTGTGTGTTATAGCCCACGCCTTCCGAGTGGTCCCGGGACCTCCGGACCCCTATCGCCTAATATTTTTCCGGACTATCAAATAAGACCAAAGGAACCGTAGTCACCGCCCTGCCAAGATCTTTCCACATTTTTTGCATGTTACTGGAAAAAGACCTAGAATTTCGCCCGATTCCCATATTTTCGTGTGCTATACCCACGCATTCCGAGTGGTCCCAAGAGCCGCGGACCCCGATCGCCTAAAAATTTTCCGGGCAATCAAATACGACCTAAGGAACCATAGTATCCGCCCCGCCATGATCGTTCCTTATTTTTTGCGTTTTTCGGCCAAACAACTAGAATTCCGCGCGATTCCCATATTTTTGTGTGTTATAGCCCACACCTTCCGAGTGGTCCCGGGACCTCCGGACCCCTATCGCCTAAAATTTTTCCGGACTATCAAATACGACCTAAGGAACCATAGTATCCGCCCCGCCATCATCGTTTCTCATTTTTTGCATTTTTCGGCCAAAATACTAGAATTACGCCCGATTCCCATATTTTCGTGTGCCATACCCACGCCTTCCAAGTGGTCCGGGGAGCCGCGGACCCCGATCGCCTAAAAATTTTCCGGTCTATCAAATACGACCTAAGGAACCATAGTCACCGCCCCGCCATGATCGTTCCAAATACTTTGCATTTTTCGGCCAAAAAACTAGAACTCCGCGCGATTTGCATATTTTAGTGTGCTATAGCTTACGCCTTCCGAGTGGTCCCGGAAGCCGTGGACCCCGATCGCCTAAAATTTTCCGGGCCTTCAAATAC